>NC_084561.2:33453823-33753823 GCF_033978685.3 Nerophis lumbriciformis
TTTTTTTCTTTTTAAGTGTTATAGGTTTATATTTGATACTGATATAAAACAAAAATACACAACAAATCTGTTGGAAGCTAAATTAGCAATCATTTCTATATTGCTAAAAAAAAAACATGAGTTAATAATACAACAAATGTACAATTAATCCACAAAAAAACTAAACTGCTAATTATTAATTACTATACTTGAGTCTGATTTAGGTGGTCATTGCTCTCTTAGTTCTGAATAAAGGTGACCTATACCTGCAACCTAAGGGCAGCGGGCTATAGTGTAGAGTGTATGAGTCATGTCAGTGGCTGTCTTCAGATCTGACTCTTCTGTTGTACAAACCCCGTTTCCATATGAGTTGGGAAATTGTGTTAAATGTAAATATAAATGGAATACAATTATTTGCAAATCCTTTTCAACCCATATTCAGTTGAATATGCTACAAAGACAACATATTTGATGTTCAAACTGATAAACTTTTTTTTTTTTTGCAAATAATCATTAACTTTAGAATTTGATGCCAGCAACACGTGACAAAGAAGTTGGGAAAGCACGTGTTACAACAGCGCGGCTTCGTTAAAAAAAGAGTGCGGGTACTTTCCTGGCCCGCCTGCAGTCCAGACCTGTCTCCCATTGAAAATGTGTGGCGCATAATGAAGCGTAAAATACGACAGCGGAGACCCCGGACTGTTGAACGACTGAAGCTCTACATAAAACAAGAATGGGAAATAATTCCACTTTCAAATCTTCAACAATTAGTTTCCTCAGTTCCCAATCGTTTATTGAGTGTTGTTAAAAGAAAAGGTGATGTAACACAGTGGTGAACATGCCCTTTCCCAACTACTTTGGCACATGTTGCAGCCATGAAATTCTAAGTTAATTATTATTTGAAAAAAAAAAAAAAAAAGTTTATGAGTTTGAACATCAAATATCTTGTCTTTGTAGTGCATTCAACTGAATATGGGTTGAAAAGGATTTGCAAATCATCGTATTCTGTTTATATTTACATCTAACACATTTTCCCAACTCATATGGAAACGGGGTTTGTAGATGTGTGAGAGTGGTTCCTGTTCTTGTCGAAAAATGTTACTGCTAAGGTACCAGAAGGTTAAGAAAAGTTGCTTTTGCATAATATTGCGAAACAAAACGCCAGATAATATGTCTTACCTTATACACACACCATAATAATACTTGTATGTTTAATGCCCCGACAATCCTTCAAGCGGTGCGGCAAAGTCGTACGAAAACATTTTGAAAGATTTTTGAGCGCCGTGTGTAATGTTCTATATTTTCAATGGAACATTTAAAATGTTGGTGTTGTTTACTTGAGACCCATCATAGTGCAGGCTACACTTAGATTTTATGTTTGACTGCCATCTACTGGCCACACTTATCATTACACCAGATTTTAAGTGCGCCTTACAGTCCGGAAAAAACGGTACACACCTAGTCCCCTCATTAAAATTATGTTCCAAGTGGCATCTAAATTATCTATAGTTGAAAATTCTGAAAACCAGGAATCTATCAATCAATCAATCAATGTTTACTTATATAGCCCTTAATCACGAATGTCTCAAAGGGCTGCACAAGGCACAACGACATCCTCGGCTCAGATCCCACATCAGGGCAAGAAAAAAACTCAACCCAATGGGATGACAATTAGAAACTTTGGAGGGCACCGCAGATGTGGGGACCCCCACCCCTAGGCGACCGGTGCAAGGAAGTGGAATTAGACTTAGACTTAGACAAACTTTAATGATCCACAAGGGAAATTGTTCCACACAGTAGCTCAGTTACAAATGATGGAAAAGATGGAAAGGACAATGCAGGTATAAAATAGACTAAAAGCAATGTAAAATATAACATATATACATAATATTTACATAATATATGTACAGTATAGGATATATACTGATATATTATATTATATGTTTATATCATATATACAATATATAACAATTACCATGTAATTACCAGAGTGAGTTCTCACTCTCCAGGCCCCGCCCCTGCATGTAAAAACTGTGCCAGTTAGTGGAAACTGGAAAAAACATAACGTTGAAAATAAAAACATGCATATTACTTTAAAAAAAAACAAATGTGAATATTGGCATTAAAAATCATATGTACAAAAATCCACATAAAATGTTGTGTTTTTTTTTTTTGTATCAGTTTTATTTTTTAAATGTAACATTTTACAATACCGATACTTGTTTCAATGTAAAGGCATCTTTTTCTACAATGCCAAGTTTGTTTTTATACCAAAAGTTACTGGCCCCGTATGTGTGTGTACCACCACATGTGTCCCAAAGTTGAATTAAGGATTCTGATTTTGATTAAGTAAGATGTAAGGATGATACTAGACTTTTCCAGGGAGAGGATGCATGTTTTGACTGTTTCTCCATCCCAATCCATTTTGACTACTATTAAGTTGGGAGGTTTGTAACGACCAGTTGAAGGGGGTCCACTTGGCCATGACTGGCTCCATGCAGAGAAGGAGGAGTGCTAAATTAAGCTCTGGCTCCTGGGAAGAACCGGGTCGCAGCTTTCACGATGCAGTGGCCTGGATTACGCAGCAAAAGGTAAGTCACTGAGAGAGAGTGATAGAAATATGTCTTGGTTCGGCAGGTCACAGGGTTTTGTAAAAGTGACCGATTAAGTTTTGCAAACATGTACGTTTAAAATGACTTGTTTTCTCAGCAACTGATTGGAACTGCTTCCTGGGGAGAGGATCCTGAAGGTATAGAGAAGCATTTAATCAGTCACCAGAGGTTTCACAACTCCATCCAGAACAGCCCTGAAGTGGAACGAGCCAGGAATGACCTGGTGGGTTAAAACATTTTATCGCATTATCGTTACTACATGAAACCTTGCTTATGAGAAATGTTTTGGGGTCATCAACAACACGATTATTGATCACTTTTAGTGTCATTCAAAATTCCTTACATGATCAATCATCATTTTGCAACGAGTTTGGATTCCGAAAAAACAAACAAAAACAAAAAACACGTTTTTGGAAATTTTGCCTATCGTTTACAATTATTATTTGAGACATGACAATAGATGTTTTTTTTTTTTTAATGCATTCTAAATATTAAATACATGCGATCAAAAGTCCGCTCACACAAAGCCGTTCAATTCTGCATATAAAGCCCTTAAAAAACATCCAAACACCTACATTGGGGGTTTATATACATGATGTAAGTATATATGTAATGTAGTTATGAGCATATTTATAATAACATATATTATTTACGTATTTTGATCATTTTAAGCATAATAATTTAAAAAGCGCATCACGTTTGCCTTTTTTCCCATCACTGATTATTACTCACTGCAGACTTCATGAGAGCCAACAAACATAATAAAACATCACTTACTGTATAAAGTCTGCTGTCAGTAGGATGCCGACTGCTGGGATGTTCATATATTCCCATTTAGATGAAGAATGTCTCAATATCCTCGAGGTGTGGTGGGGCACCAAGCGTCTTTCGTGTCGTTTTTGCCAGTTCTGGGTCCCTAAATGGCTGTCAAAGTGTACCAACTTGTCAGATTACATCCTCGGCTATCTACTTTCCAGGTGAGAGGCATGATTTATGATCTACAATAAACTTACAGGGAGTAGGGAAGCGAGGAAGCAGCAGACCACTCTATGATGTAAACATAGGGACACACAATAGTGATCACGTCACCGCTATAAATAGTAGGGGTGTGGGAAAAAATCGATTCGAATTCGAATCGCGATTCTCACGTTGTGCGATTCAGAATCGATTCTCATTTTTAAAAAATCGATTTATTTATTTTTTGTAATTTTTTTATTTTTATTTTATTTAAAAAAATAATAATTTATTAATCAGTCCAACAAAACAATACACAGCAATACCATAACAATGCAATCCAATTCCAAAACCAAACCCGAACCAGCAACACTCAGAACTGCAATAAACAGAGCAATTGAGAGGACACACAAACACGACACAGAACAAACCAAAAGTAGTGAAACAAAAATGAATATTATCAACAACGGTATCAATATTACCGGTAGTTACAATTTCAACATAGCAGTGATTAAAAATCCCTCATTGACATTATCATTAGACATTTATATATATAAAAAAAAGAACAATAGTGTCACAGTGGCTAACACTTGCATCGCATCTCATAAGCTTGACAACACACTGTGTCCAATATTTTCACAAAGATAAAATAAGTCATATATTTGGTTCATTTAATAGTTAAAACAAATTTACATTATTGCAATCAGTTGATAAAACATTGTCCTTTACAATTATAAAAGCTTTTTACAAAAATCTACTACTCTGCTTGCATGTCAGCAGACTGGGGTAGATCCTGCTGAAATCCTATGTATTTAATGAATCGTTTTGAATCGAGAAAAAAATCGTTTTTGAATCGAGAATCATGTTGAATTGAAAAAAAAAATCGATTTTGAATCGAATCGTGACCCCAAGAATCGATATTGAATCGAATCGTGGGACACCCAAAGATTCACAGCCCTAATAAATAGTTTGTCTGTTTTAGCACGTATAATAATAATATCACTAATACTTGGTTAATGTTCAAGTCACACAATGTAAATGGAGTATTGATGGTTATTTATTGGATTTTATGAGAAAAATATCAAAAAAACAACAACACGTTTTTGTAAACACTTCTTAAATGCTCAATATTTATATAATTCATTAGGTTAAAAAAGGAGACAAGGGGAATCTTCATGCTTTGGAGCAAGAATGGGACAGTCTACAGGTAAAATGAATGCAATTTTAACAACATAAGTGTACATTTTAGAAAAGTGATGATCTTCTTGCTTCTACCTTTCCAGAAAAAGTCATTTGGTCGGCTGCAGCAGCTGGAAGACCTCCAGCAGATCATTAAGGAGATGTCAAAAGAAATTATGTGGGTCAATGACAAGGAGGAAGAGGAGCTCATATTTGATTGGGGGGAAAAGAATATTGACCAATACATCCCCAAGAAGCAAGAGAGCTATTCAGTTAGTATACTTACATCATATTATGTTCCTGTGTTGTTAAATATTCAAAGGTAAAGCTTGGACTGTGCTTCTGCGTTGTCACACCTCAGACACTGTCTTGATATTTGTATAGCTCTCTGTCTGGGTTTTAGCATGTGATGTGCAGTTCCCTGCCAAAAAGTAAGGGGCAGGTTTTTTTTTCCCCCAGCAAGTCAACTCACTGAACAACCACAGCTCCTGTTGACTTACAGTATTAGTTTTATAGCTTACTTTGTTGCCAGTGAGCAACAACAGTTAAAGAGAAATGGGTAGTGTATTTGAGCTGCAACTACTAAAGGTGTTACAAATAGGGCTGGGTATTTTGTTATCGATATTATGCTTTGTGAATTGATATTGCAAACTTTAAAAGATATCGATCCATAATACAGAAAATGGATGATTTTACCTTGCCCTATATTTGGAGGGTGTGGAGCTGCTATAACACACGCTGGCACTTCAACCCAAAAGCATAATTGCAGTTATTAGTGTGGCCTGGATGGATACAGCCTTTTCAAATTTAAAGTGTTATCTTTTTTTCATGGATTTCAATAGCTTTCACAAATGTTTCAGGATTTTCACACAGCCAAAAAGGGCATTGTGGCAAAGTATGTCCCATTCTTAACCTCTAAAGGCTTAGCTGGCCACATGCGTGGACAGCGTCTTTTAGCTCTTATTTCCAAAATTGTGTACACTACTGAATTGGGGTCTTATGGCCGCTTATGTGGACACTTATACTGCTATCTGGTGGTGTCAGAAGAGTATAACATACAATGGAATTTGGAAAAAAAAAAGGGGTAAAAATAAGAATTAGCATGTCACTAAACATGAAGTACACATTTGTTTTTACTTATGGACTAAGTACATCATATAAAAATATGATTCTTAGTTTTTATTCTAATTCGGGTCCAATAAACCCAATTAGTAAAGAGAAATAAAAAAAAGCATGTAAACAAACAGCTTGGGCCTTAAGAGATTAATGAGCCTGCCTTCATTTATGATATAATTTTGATGCGTTTACACAGATACGTTTTTTCCCTTCATCCTAAACTTTCAAACGGTTTCTATTTTAAATGAAAACTTTACATTTAAAAGCGATTACTTGCAAGGTGGGTGATTGGCCTAATCTGAATACATTGTTTAATTGTGAAACACACAGATTACCAAACATATGTTTACCTGATAAATAAATAAGTTCTTGGTAGTGGAACTTCTTGTAAATGTTGAAAGAGTAAGGTAGACCTGGGCAAATTAAGGCCCGGGGGCTTTGATTGAAACTGTTTTTTTTTTAGTGTGACCACTAAATGGTAACACCCGAATACGTTTTTCAACTTGTTTAAGTCGGGGTCCACGTTAATCAATTCATGGTAAGCTATTCAATCTGTCCCGCCGGACATTCCCAAATAATTTTTTTCAGAACTTTAAGATGGAAACTGTAGCTGCCATTATGATGTGCAGTGATGTTTTCAAATGAACGTAAGTCTTGAACTATACAAAGTAGTTAAATGGTTGTAATCTGCGCTTTTGCATGATATACTAGTTACTATGGTAATCTAATTAGTTACTATGGTAATCTAAATCACAGCAGCTCAGGCGAGGCACCAAGCAGTGTGGGTGGGGAGTGTTTCCACAGAGTGTTTCCAGAGCGGCCAGCCTGAAATGCGGGTGTCAGGGACACAGTTCTAAAGCTTAGTGATACAGTATATCAGATATATCAGATTGTAGGTGGGTTTTTGTTTTACCTTCGCGTTCATATTTTGCTGTGTTTGTTGCGTTTTTGTTGAGTTTCGCTTGATTGTAAAATATTTAGATCGAGAGGGCGTGTGACGTTCATATGTTGTCAATATTCAGTGTTTTATCGTTCATAGTTAATATTGTAAATCACACAATTGGGTGTCTCATTCAGTAAACATTTTTTTTAAATTCTATTCCGTTTTTTAAGGCGGTCTGTCAGAACGTTTTTAGCATTCAATCAGACATTATTGTGAGGTTTCTAAAAATAGATATACCGGCTCCCAGACACATTTTTTTTTCTAAACCTAGCCCCCCCGAGTCAAAATAATTGCCCAGGCCTGGATTAGGGGCTAATGTATTTGCATTAATTTTTGGCAGCTATAATCAGTCATGCAGTTCTTCAACTTCTACTCTCAACTTCTTTGTAAACAACAGAAACTGATGAGCGCCCTGGAGGAGAAAGAGAAGCACTTGAATAAACTGAAAGTCAGGGTGGATACCCTCCTGAAGAACAACCACCCAGCTTCAGACAAGATAGAGGTTTGTGCTGTGTGATGAATTGGCGTGACATACTGCATCACCTGCTCGCTCTTCACATCTGTGTTACCAGTGTTGATTTTTTAGATCATATTTTTTTAAACACCCTCCGTATTATGACTTCTTACATTGGCATTTTGCTCTCAAGGCCTATAGGGACACACTGCAGACTCAGTGGAGTTGGCTCCTTCAAATTACCAAGTGTATGGATGTGCACCTGAAGGAGAATGCAGCATACAACCAGGTAACTTGACAAATCCATACCTTTTAAATCTTAAACACAAGGATAACAATAAATTGGCAAGCATCAGTGGTTAAGCTACTGTTTCATGATAAATGACTGGAACTGATCTCATATCGGGGGGTTTCTTCGCGGAGTTTGCATGTGGTCCCCGTGCTTGCGTGGTATCCGCCAATACTCCAACGTCATCCCACTGTCCATTGTGTATATTGGATTATGGATGGACTCAATGAACTGTAAAAGGTGGTCAGTACCCCAACTTGCAAGTGACAGAGTGCTTAACTCAAAACTCTTGCATCGCAATCTCCCCTTGAAATTAATTGAAATACTTTTCAATGGGAACTGTTTTGCAGTTCCTAATGTTTTCCCATATTGTTCCCAGTATTGCAAATATTGCATTTTTTTCTAATGCTTCTTCAGCTCTATCAGAGGAATACATTCATACAATCTTTTGAGTGTTTCTGTTGCAGCTTTAGATTTCATTTGATCAACCAAATACAAACCCCGTTTCCATATGAGTTGGGAAATTGTGTTAGATGTAAATATAAACGGAATACAATTATTTGTACTCCTCTCTGAGCTGCCACCTTAACGTGGTAGAGGAGTTTGCGTGTCCCAATGATCCTAGGAGCTATGTTGTCCGGGGGCTTCCATGCCCCCTGGTAGGGTCTCCCAAGACAAACAGGTCCTAGGTGAGGGATCAGACAAAGAGCAGCTCGAAGACTTCTATGGAAATGCAAGAACCGAGACTCAGATTTCCCTCGCCCGGACGCGGGTCACCGGGGCCCCCCTCCGGAGCCAGGCCCGGAGTTGGGGCACGATGGCGAGCGCCTGGTGGCCGGGCCTGTCCCTATGGGGCCCGGCCGGACACAGCCCGAAGAGGCAACATGGGTCCCCCCTCCAATGGGCTCACCACCCATAGCAGGGGCCATAGAGGTCGGGTGCAATGTGAGCTGGGCGGTAGCCGAAGGCAGGGCACTTGGCGGTCCGATCCTCGGCTACAGAAGCTAGCTCTTGGGACGTGGAACGTCACCTCGCTGGGGGGGAAGGAGCCTGAGCTAGTGCGCGAGGTAGAGAAGTTCCGGTTGGATATAGTCGGACTCACCTCGACGCACAGCAAGGGCTCTGGAACCAGTTCTCTCGAGAGGGGCTGGACTCTCTTCCACTCTGGCGTTGCCAGCAGTGAGAGGCGACGGGCTGGGGTGACAATTCTTGTTGCCCCCCGGCTCAGAGCCTGCATGTTGGAGTTCAACCCGGTGGACGAGAGGGTAGCTTCCCTCCGCCTTCGGGTGGGGGGACGGGTCCTGACTGTTGTTTGCGCTTACGCGCCAAACAGCAGCTCAGAGTACCCACCCTTTTTGGATTCACTCGAGGGAGTACTTGAGAGTGCTCCCCCGGGTGATTCCCTCGTTCTACTGGGGGACTTCAACGCTCATATTGGCAACGACAGTGAAACCTGGAGAGGCGTGATTGGGAAGAATGGCCGCCCGGATCTGAACCCAAGTGGTGTTTTGTTATTGGACTTTTGTGCCCGTCACGGATTGTCCATAACGAACACCATGTTCAAGCATAAGGGTGTCCATATGTGCACTTGGCACCAGGACACCTTAGGCCGCAGTTCTATGATCGACTTTGTAGTTGTGTCATCGGATTTGCGGCCTCATGTTTTGGACACTCGGGTGAAGAGAGGGGCGGAGCTTTCTACCGATCACCACCTGGTGGTGAGTTGGCTGCGATGGTGGGGGAGGATGCCGGACAGACCTGGCAGGCCCAAACGCATTGTGAGGGTTTGCTGGGAACGTCTGGCAGAGTCTCCTGTCAGAGAGAGTTTCAATTCCCACCTCCGGAAGAACTTTGAACATGTCACGAGGGAGGTGCTGGACATTGAGTCCGAGTGGACCATGTTCCGCACCTCTATTGTCGAGGCGGCTGATTGGAGCTGTGGCCGCAAGGTAGTTGGTGCCTGTCGTGGCGGTAATCCTAGAACCCGTTGGTGGACACCGGCGGTGAGGGATGCCGTCAAGCTGAAGAAGGAGTCCTATCGGGTTCTTTTGGCTCATGGGACTCCTGAGGCAGCGGACAGGTACCAACAGGCCAAGCGGTGTGCGGCTTCAGCGGTCGCGGAGGCAAAAACTCGGACATGGGAGGAGTTCGGGGAAGCCATGGAAAACGACTTCCGGACGGCTTCGAAGCGATTCTGGACCACCATCCGCCGCCTCAGGAAGGGGAAGCAGTGCACTACCAACATCGTGTATGGTGCGGATGGTGTTCTGCTGACCTCGACTGCGGAAGTTGTGGATCGGTGGAGGGAATACTTCGAAGACCTCCTCAATCCCACCAACACGTCTTCCTATGAGGAAGCAGTGCCTGGGGAGTCTGTGGTGGGCTCTCCTATTTCTGGGGCTGAGGTTGCTGAGGTAGTTAAAAAGCTCCTCGGTGGCAAGGCCCCGGGGGTGGATGAGATCCGCCCGGAGTTCCTTAAGGCTCTGGATGCTGTAGGGCTGTCTTGGTTGACAAGACTCTGCAGCATCGCGTGGACATCGGGGGCAGTACCTCTGGATTGGCAGACCGGGGTGGTGGTTCCTCTCTTTAAAAAGGGGAACCGGAGGGTGTGTTCTAACTATTGTGGGATCACACTCCTCAGCCTTCCCGGTAAGGTCTATTCAGGTGTACTGGAGAGGAGGCTACGCCGGATAGTCGAACCTCGGATTCAGGAGGAACAGTGTGGTTTTCGTCCTGGTCGTGGAACTGTGGACCAGCTCTATACTCTCGGCAGGGTCCTTGAGGGTGCATGGGAGTTTGCCCAACCAGTCTACATGTGCTTTGTGGACTTGGAGAAGGCATTCGACCGTGTCCCTCGGGAAGTCCTGTGGGGAGTGCTCAGAGAGTATGGGGTTTCGGACTGTCTGATTGTGGCGGTCCGCTCCCTGTATGATCAGTGTCAGAGCTTGGTTCGCATTGCCGGCAGTAAGTCGGACACGTTTCCGGTGAGGGTTGGACTCCGCCAAGGCTGCCCTTTGTCACCGATTCTGTTCATAACTTTTATGGACAGAATTTCTAGGCGCAGTCAAGGCGTTGAGGGGAGCAGGATTAGGTCTCTGCTTTTTGCAGATGATTTGGTCCTGATGGCTTCATCTGGCCAGGATCTTCAGCTCTCACTGGATCGGTTCGCAGCTGAGTGTGAAGCGACTGGGATGAGAATCAGCACCTCCAAGTCCGAGTCCTTGGTTCTCGCCCGGAAAAGGGTGGAGTGCCATCTCCGGGTTGGGGAGGAGATCTTGCCCCAAGTGGAGGAGTTCAAGTACCTCGGAGTCTTGTTCACGAGTGAGGGAAGAGTGGATCGTGAGATCGACAGGCGGATCGGTGCGGCGTCTTCAGTAATGCGGACGCTGTATCGATCCGTTGTGGTGAAGAAGGAGCTGAGCCGGAAGGCAAAGCTCTCAATTTACCGGTCGATCTACGTTCCCATCCTCACCTATGGTCATGAGCTTTGGGTTATGACCGAAAGGACAAGATCACGGGTACAAGCGGCTGAAATGAGTTTCCTCCGCCGGGTGGCGGGGCTCTCCCTTAGAGATAGGGTGAGAAGCTCTGTCATCCGGGGGGAGCTCAAAGTAAAGCCGCTGCTCCTCCACATCGAGAGGAGCCAGATGAGGTGGTTCGGGCATCTGGTCAGGATGCCACCCGAGCGCCTCCCTAAGGAGGTGTTTAGGGCATGTCCGACCGGTAGGAGGCCACGAGGAAGACCCAGGACACGTTGGGAAGACTATGTCTCCCGGCTGGCCTGGGAACGCCTCGGGATCCCCCGGGAGGAGCTGGACGAAGTGGCTGAGGAGAGGGAAGTCTGGGCTTCCCTGCTTAGGCTGCTGCCCCCGCGACCCGACCTCGGATAAGCGGAAGAAGATGGATGGATGGATGACAATTATTTGCAAATTCTTTTCAACCCATATTCAATTGAATATGCTACAAAGACAACATATTTGATGTTCAAACTGATAAACATATTTTTTTTTGCAAATAATTTTTAACTTTAGAATTTGATGCCAGCAACACGTGACAAAGAAGTTGGGAAAGGTGGCAATACCTACTGATGAAGTTGAGGAATGCTCATCAAACACTTATTTGGAACATCCCACAGGTGTGCAGGCTAATTGGGAACAGGTGGGTGCCATGATTGGGTATAAAAACAGCTTCCCAAAAAATGTTCAGTCTTTCACAAGAAAGAATGGGGCGAGGTACACCACTTTGTCCACAACTGCGTGAGCAAATAGTCAAACAGTTTAAGAACAACGTTTCTCAAAGTGCAATTGCAAGAAATTTAGGGATTTCAACATCTACAGACTATAATATCATCAAAAGGTTCAGAGAATCTGGAGAAATCACTCCACGTAAGCGGCATGGCCGGAAACCAACATTGAATGACCGTGACCTTCGATCCCTCAGACGGTACTGTATCAAAAACCGACATCAATCTCTAAAGGATATCACCACATGGGCTCAGGAACACTTCAGAAAACCACTGTCACTAAATACAGTTCGTCGTTACATCTGTAAGTGCAAGTTAAAGCTCTTCTATGCAAAGCAAAAGCCATTTATCAACAACATCCAGAAACGCCGCCGGCTTCTCTGGGCCCGAAATCATCTAAGATGGACTCATGCAAAGTGGAAAAGTGTTCTATGGTCTGACGAGTTCACATCTCAAATTGTTTTTGTAAATATTCGATATCGTGTCATCCGGACCAAAGGGGAAGCGAACCATCCAGACGGTTATCGGCGCAAAGTTCAAAAGCCAGCATCTGTGATGGTATGGGGGTGCATTAGTGCCCAAGGCATGGGTAACGTACTAATCTGTGAAGGCACCATTAATGCTGAAAGGGACATACGGGTTTTGGAACAACATATGCTGCCATCTAAGTGCCGTCTTTTTCATGGACGCCCCTGCTTATTTCAGCAAGACAATGCCAAGCCACATTCAGCACGTGTTACAACAGCGTGGCTTCGTAAAAAAAGAGTGCGGGTACTTTCCTGGCTCGCCTGCAGTCCAGACCTGTCTCCCATCGAAAATGTGTGGCGCATTATGAAGCGTAAAATACGACAGCGGAGACCCCGGACTGTTGAACGACTGAAGCTCTACATAAAACAAGAATGGGAAAGAATTCCACTTTCAAAGCTTCAACGATTAGTTTCCTCAGTTCCCAATCGTTTATTGAGTGTTGTTAAAAGAAAAGGTGATGTAACACAGTGGTGAACATGCCCTTTCCCAACTACTTTGGCACGTGTTGCAGCCATGAAATTCTAAGTTAATTATTATTTGCAAAAAAAAAATAAAGTTTATGAGTTTGAACATCAAATATCTTGTCTTTGTAGTGCATTCAATTGAATATGGGTTGAAAAGGATTTGCAAATCATTGTATTCCGTTTATATTTACATCTAACACAATTTCCCAACTCATATGGAAACGGGGTTTGTACAAGGTTTCTTATAGACAGTATATTTTCTTGACATACAGTATCACCGACTATTTACAAACTCAGCACTAACGCTGTGCGCCGTGAGGAACAACGAGAAAGTCTGGAGATATTTACATACGGATGGGTGGCCCTCAATACAGACCTAAGTAACCTGTTGTGTTTTTTTCAAGTTCTTTAAAGAGGCCAATGAGACATACAGATCCCTCCAGACAGAACAAGAAACCCTCCGTAAGAAATTCAACCGTGACAAGAATACATCACTGGACAACCTGCTGGAGCTACTCATGGAATTGGAGGTACAACGGCCTTAAAGAGCAGACCAGTTAAGACAAACCAATTATGGGTTTAAGTGAACTTGTGGTTTAAATATCAGCCTCACAGACAGAAAACCAAAGGTTCGACAAAGGGTTTGAAGTATTTCTGGTCTTGTCGCCCCCTCCCGGGCAGAAGGGCAACACGGCTGCGTAGCTGGATCAAAAGAGACGTCGGAGACGCTTTGCTGAACAAAAGGTTGCATTTATTACAAGCGAGCGTCATTTAAACAAGTCTGCAGTACCCGGAGGAATCTAGGTTAAAAAAAATGAAGGACTCCTAACTTGGAGAAGCCAAACCACCAGTCTTATATTCCTACCTCCTGTCTGTGTGTGTGCTCTGGGTCCGGAGAGCACACCCTGACCATAAAAGGAGATGTTCGTGTGTAAGTGTCTGGAAAACAACTGCTTTAAGTCATAACTTAAAATGTTGGCGTTGAGCTAGACAGGTAGTCTCTTCTCAAGGATATGCTTATCACTTTTGCATTCCGAAGACCCAATTAAAACTAAGGGGCCTTCTCTTATTATGTGCTCAAACTGAAATGCCACTGTTTACTTAAACTTGGAGGTTTGCTTTCTCCAAGATGAATATGAATATTTACCATATGTAGAACATAATATGAGTTAATTAATTCACTTCAGGTTCGAACAATGTTTGTTTAGGCACCTGTGTGTGGAGTTTGCATGTTTTGCCCATGTTTGTGAATGGCTCACTTGTGACCCTAATGAGGACAATCTGTATAGCATTTGAAAATGACAGTCACTTTCAACACTGTATAAGAACTTTTGGGCAAACATCATTTTTTTCTGGTTCGGTGTAAAAATCAGTTTGTTAGGCAATGTTATATATTAATAAGTTTGAAACAAATCATCAAAATGCATTGTCTTGATTTACAGAGGGAAAGAGAGAAGATAATGGATCACAAAAGGCAAGTTCAACATCTTGTTAACAAGGCCAAGACCATCGTCAGACTGAAGCCCAGAAACCCAGAAGTGAAGAGCAGCACCCCTGTCATTGTCAAAGCCCTTTGTGATTTTAAACAAGACCAGGTCAATCTTTAATAATCTACAGTTTTTAATACAGAATATTCACGAAATGAATCGTCTATACCAGGGGTGTCCAAAAAGCGGTCCGGATTTGGTTGGTCCGCCGCATGTTGTCGAAATAATATACAAAATTGAAAAATCTTGTAAAATATAAGAAACCATTGCAAAAAACACTATGTAATGACTACAATTGGGATGCTAATAACTCATAATCATAACACAACGCTGACACAAAGTTTTATGTTAAATATGTATAGCGTCTGTTTTTAGTATTTTTTTTGTCCAAAATATATGATGGCCCTTGCATGTTTTAAATTTTCAGTTGGTGGAAAAAGTTTGGACGCCCTGGTCTATACGTTCACACTAAAATATTTGTGTTCAACATTATACAGCCAATAGGTCTGTTTTCAAATACATCCGTTCTGATTTGTCTCTACAGAAAGTGATCTGTAAAGGTGATGAAGCAATTTTGCAGGGCAACAGTCAGCGCAGCAAATGGGAGGTTACAGGACCCGGGGGCCTAGATATGACTGTACCCTCTGTGTGCCTGATAATCCCGCCTCCTAATCCACTCAGCATTAGTTTGGCCACCAAGTAAGTCACCAACCCTTGCTTTTTAGTCCTTCTCACCCCACAGTTGTACCTCATTTTACAGAAGGACAGTTCGTTTCTCGACCCGGCTCAGAACTCAAAATACGTATATCTGAAATCAGCCCTTATTGAAATGAAATGAAGTCGATTTCATCTGTACCTGACCCCTTCAAAACACCACCATTGTATGTAGCAGGAATAAAAAAAAACAAAAAAAAAAACCTTTAGGTAAGAAATACTGTTTGAAAATCAATACAACAGAATGCACTAAAACAACTACAGTAGTTTTATGAAGTGCAATAATATTGTACAGCCTGTGGACTGGGGCACCAGACTAATGTACTGTCTCCATCCAGTGTTGCCAAGTCCCCCTATTATCAGCAAGGGGTGTCCAAAGTGCGGCCTGAGACACATTTGTGGCCTGTAGCTATTTTTTTTTAATGGCCTGCGACACAATTATTAGCATTCTAATAATAGCATGCTATCTTTTATTGCTAATTTTGCATGCATACACCTCATGTCAAATATTTTGTTACTTGACAAATGATACATGTTGGCCTTTTTTCAAGGTCATTTTGTAGCGATACACCAGTCATATGTTGGTACCAGATGCATGCTAACATTCGCAGGCTAGCATTTTGAACAACATTTTCAAGTACACATCTCAGAGTAATAAATGTTGGTACTTGATGTATGTTACAATTTGCATTTCTTTCTAAATTAGATTTTTTTTTTAGCTAATTTCGAAAGTAGGCTATACATCTCAGCTTTATATATTTTGGTATTTCACTAATGCTAACTGTAAGCATGCTATTTTTAGCATGTTAGCATTTTTGATTTTTTTAGCTCATTTTGGTCATATTTTTTGTTATCTGAATCTGGCCAGCATGCTAACTGTTAGCATTTCAGTTCGCCTTTGGATCTTCAGCGTTCACACAAAATTTCCACAAAATTGCATTTTCTAGTTCTTTCGAAAAAGCGTGTATTGTTCTGGTTTCGAATGTGAAAACTCCCCAAATGGCCCCCGCGTCCTTTGATTTGTCAGTCTGTGGTCCTCAGTGGAAAAAGTTTGAGTACCCCTGTCATAAGAAACTTTGGGTTTGTTTTCATAGAACTAGTTTCTAGTTTCTCTTGTAAGATCTGGCAACACTGTCTTCAACAATAGGAATAGTTAAAATTATGTTACACACAGACCTGTTTGAGTGATGGACCAGATAGGTTAGAGTGAGCAAGGCTATTGCTATTGCTCGTCCAGTTTGTAGAGACAGGAGAAAAGAACAAATTGAAACATGTCTGACAGACCATTCAGCAGCTTTTCTATATTTTCATGGATTAATGTCCGCTGTTTGGAGTGGTGCAGACTAACGGCGCTGCGGTCACAGCACATTGCCAAGTTTTTTACACGACAGGACATATTTTTAATGGTTTGTTTCTCTGATTCGGTGGTTGTCGTCATTCGCACTCACATTCTCAGTTCAAGTGGTTAGAGCAGTGGTTCTTAACCTTGTTGGATATACAGAACCCCACTAGTTTCATATGCGCATTCACCGAACCCTTCTTTAGTGAAAAAAAACAAAAACATTTTCAAATTCAAGACAAAGTTATATGTTTTTTTACTGGTCCACAAAATGAACCGTGCATGAGCATGACCTTGTTCAAAGAACAAAACCAACACAGTGCATGAACTCACAACAAATTACACACCTGCAAATCAGATGGGAATTAGAGGGAACATTGTTTGGGGGTATCCCTAATATTCTGATAGGGAGAAGTTTTTATTTTCACAATGAGTTGGGTGTTTCTTGACCTCCGTGGCAGAGGCTCTGCCGAACCCCTGAGGCCGATTCACCGAACCCATAGGGTTCGATCAAACCCAGGTTAAGAACCACTGGGTTAGAAGGAAGGATTGTGTTGATCTTCGGCTGTGTGCTATCTGATTTTTGTACAGGCACATTGCACAATATATTTATTACATCCATCCATCCATTTTCTACCTTATTTTCTAACTTATTACATAGACAGTGTATATCTACTGCACAAGCTATTTTAAATATGTTGTCCTCGAACAAAGGCAAAGTGACGAGAGGTTAAAAATACATTTAGTGATTCAATTCTATAAAAAGACCAATGAAATTTAAAACACAGCTGTGGACAAATACTACGCCAACCGGTGGCGGAAATTTTCATAACTCAAATTACGCTTGCATTTCAAAGCATAAAAAAAGCAGAGAGACAATTTGTATATCAAATTACTCAATACCAGTACCAATTGCACCAGTGTCGTATGGTTTGTACTGTCGGGCATTTTTGGGATGTCGAAGGTCACTGTATTACCTGGAGAAAACCCACACACATGAACATTTGACACATAATTGGACCAAGAAGACAGAACATAAGCTTCATAGTCAAGCACTATATTTTTGCTTTGAATTATTGTAGCTTATTATTCTTTGTTGAATTTATTTGACTGTATTGTAAGTCGCTAATAGCGTAGCAGGCCGGGTTCAGTAATCAGTACTTTCTCAGTCAATGGCAGTGTGACTGGTTGTCTTTATATGTGCCCTGTGGTTAGCGACAAGTCCAGGGTGTAGTCGGATTTTTCCCCGAAATTAAATGGGATCGACTCTAGCTCCCTGCAAGACTGAGCAGAATAAGCAGTAGAAAATGGATGGGTGAATTGGTTGTATTGTAACTATGAAAGCCTCACATGGCACTTTTCTGGACACCCAAACATTGTGTAAAATTTCCTGTACTTACCTATGTAGTACACAGCTGCACTACACTGTTCGTAGCGTATTAAAATACTACCAGTATTTTAAACTGTATCATAACGAAACTCTAAAAAACCAAGAACACTTCTTCATCAATCAATCAATCAAAGTTTATTTATACAGCCCTTAATTACAAATGTCTCAAAGGGCTGCACAAGCCACAACGACTCATCTCCCACATCAGGGCAAAAAAAAAAATCAACCCACTGGGATACAATGAGAAACCTCGGAGGGGACTGCAAATGTGCCCCCCCACACACACACACATCGGTGCAATGGATGTTGAGTGAATCTAGTTAATAGTGTGAGAGTCCAGTCCATAGTGGGGCCAGCAGGGGATCATCTTGAGTGGAGACAAGTCAGCAGCGCAGAGACGTCCCCAACTGATGCACAGATGAGTGGTCCACCCCGGGTCCCGACTTTGAGCAGCTAGCGCGTCATCTGTGGTCACCTGATAACCTCTCCACGCAGGAAATGGGGGGCAGAGCAGAAAAGAGACGGCAGATCAACTGGTCTAAAAGGGGGGTCTATTTAAAGGCTAGACCAGGGGTCGGGAATCTTTTTGGCTGAGAGAGCCATGAAAGCCAAATATTGTAAATTGTATTTCTGTGAGAGCCATGTAATATTTTAGTAACACTTTAGTATGGGAAACATATTCACCATTATTAGTTGCTTATTAACATGCAAATTAGTAACATATTGTCTCTTAATTAGTCATTATTAAGTACTTATTAATGCCTTATTCTGCATGGCCTTATTATACAACCAGTAAGCCATTAACTAAGAGTCTTCCCTCAATAACCTCAGAATTATTGCTTATTAGTAACACTAACCCTTATATATTCCCCTAGTGTCCAAATAACTCTTAATTAAGTCTTTGTTACTTAGAATATGTTCCTCATACTAAAGTGTTACCAATATTATTTAACACTGAATACAACTAAATAAGTGCATTTTTAAGTAAGACTAACATTTTTAGAGTATAATAAGTATCTTATTCCTTTCAATAACATTGTTATTCTGAAGCTAACCAATAATAAATAAAATGCTTCTTACCATTAATGCGACTTCTTGAACAGGTGCGCTAGAAAACGGATGGATGGATTAAAATGCATGAGAATGTTTTTAATTTTGAACTTTATTTTTAACACTGTTATTACCAGCGGAATTATTTGTTACTTATCGTGTTAAGCAATGTCAGCTAAGATTTATCTGAGAGCCAGATGCAGTCATCAAAAGAGCCACATCTGGCTCGAGAGCCATAGGTTCCTTACCACTGGGCTAGACTATACAATTTAGTTTTAAGATGGGACTTAAATGCTTCCATCTTCAACCGCTTATCCGGAATCGGGTTGCGGGGACAACAGCTCCAGCATAGACCCCCAGACTTCCTTCTCCAGAGCAACATTAGCAACTTCCTCCTGGGGGATCCCGAAGCGTTCCCAGACCAGAGAGGGGATGTAATCCCCCCATCTGGTCCTTGGCCTGCCGCGGGGTCTCCTCCCAGTGGGACGTGCAACAAGGACCTCCCTAGGGAGATGCACCTACTATAAATGCTTCTACTGAAGTATCATCTCTAACTGTTACTGGTAGAACATTCCAGAGTACTGGAGCCCGAATAGATACTTTTTTTGGGCTCTGGAAATCACTAATAAGCTGGAGTTCTTAGAACGCAGATTTCTGGCCGGGACATATGGTACAATACAATCAGCAAGATAGGATGGAGCTAGACTGTTTAGTATTTTATACGTAAGTAGTAAAACCTTAAAGTCGAAACTAAAATGCACAGGAAGCCAGTGCAGGTGAGCCAGTATTGGCGTAATATGATCAAACGTTCTTGTTCTTATCGAATGTTATTTTCTGTCTTGTCAACAGAAATGAGCAGTATTTTGAGTCCATCCTTTCTATGTGGAATCAGTTGTACATCAACATAAAGAGTCTCATTGCCTGGCAGTACTGCCTTCTGGATATCGATCACATCAACTCACTCACCATCTCCATGGTAAGTGATCGTGAGTCTCAAAGACCTAAAGCTGTCATCTGTCACTGAACCAAAATTCAAAAATGTTAAACATAAAATATAACACCACTGGCTAGTAGATATTACCAACGGGTTTAACAAACAGATTATCCCATAAAGTCTTTATTTCTCACAAACACTATGTGTGCTAGCTCAATGCTATAACTGGCTGCCGTTCATGCCTGTCGAAACCTAAACTAGTTCCAGAGAAGCGATGAACCATAAACCAAGGGAATCAACACCATGTGTCCTTTCTAGGGATGGATACAGAATTCATGTAAAATCTAACAGTGCCTTATTTTGATACTTTTGTTGCACGTGACGTGACGTCTGATTGTTAAAAATGTTCCATGACAACAAAGCAAGAAGGAATACAGTAAGCTCCACTTTTCAAAATGTGCTAGCTCAATGCTAATTTGATTGGATTTGCCATAGACACGGGAAATATTAGTATTAGCTATTTTACATACACAATTTCAACACCTCCAAATTTGGTCATCAAAACTACAACTAAGATGTATGTTACAATCAAACAGCTGGTGAGTAATAAATACAATATGTACAGTTTAAACACTTTGTGGGTTTCAACAAAACAAAAAACTGCCATATTCAACTAATGGCAGAGACTACTACCTGGCTAAGTAAGCACTCTTGTAATTGCAACAGCATGCAAAGTCTACTATAGTATTTCAGTATTACTGTATTTTCTGGACCATAGGGCGGATTATAAGGCTCACTAGTGCAACAGTGGAAAATGTGTCCCGTGAAAAACCGTCCCACCGGAACTCTCTAATAACTAAAGTTCCGTGGGTGAATTATGGAAACCCACTTCACCGGTAGTTTTTAGCGCTTCCATAGTGAGATATAAGTTAGAACTTTACGCTACTTTATATTAGAAATGGCAACAGCAGAGGGTGAATGTCCCATAACAAGAAGATAGTGAAAAAGAAGAAGCTTATCAACTACGGTATCCGCACAGACTACAGTGGCGGAGGTGCGCAAATTTTCAAGACTTATGCAGATCTCAAATACACATCAGCAGGTACCAGAAGGTAAGAAAAGTTAGTTTTGCATAATATTGTAAAACAAAACGCCAGATAATATGTCTGCTAATGGGTGCCATTTTGCGGTCCTTATACACACATCATAGTAATAATTGTATCTCTGACTACGGTAGCCGTAAGGCGCCGACAATCCATCAAGCGGTGCAGCTTCAAAGTCATACTAAAACATTTTGCCGTGTGCCGTGTGTAATCTTCTTTATTTTCAATGGAACATTTAAAGTTTTGGTGTTGTTTACTGGCGGCATATTGCAGGTCACAGTTATCATTACACCATGTACCAAATAAAATTGCTTCGAGTTCGGTAAGCTCAACCAGAATTATTCCGTACATTAGGCGCACTGTCAATTTTTGAGAAAATGAAAATATTTTAAGTGCACCTTATAGTCCGGAAAATATGGTACGGTACTGTATTACAGTACTGTACTTGCAAATGGGTAGAAAAATGTTAGAAATCAAGATAACTGGACAGCACAGCTCAGTATTAAATGTTACATTAAAAACATTATATTTCTTATTTATACATTTGTTAAAAAAAAGTACCTGTATCGATTGCCAGGTACCGTCGATTAGTCGATTCAAATGTGAACAGTACCTTTCCCTAGTCCTATCCTTCTTAAATTGGAATTGACACACTAATCGCGTATCATTAGGAACAAGAACATGCTTTGACTGAAGACAAAAGTGAGACCCACATACAGGCAACAACTGTGGCCACAATATATGCTTTTTAAAACGTTGGCAGGATAGAGTTTCACTTTCAGTCAGAGCTTAAGAGATCAATGAAACATCATTTAAGTATAAAAGATATATAAATACCGTATTTTTCGGACTATAAGTCGCCGTTTTTTTCATAGTTTGGCCGGGGGTGCGACTTATACTCGGGAGAGACTTATATGTGAAATTATTAACACATTAGCGTAAAATATCAAATAATATTATTTAGCTCATTCACGTAAGAGACTACATGTATAAGATTTCATCGGATTTAGCGATTAGGAGTGACAGATTTTTTGGTAAACGTATAGTATGTTCTATTTTGTATAGTTATTTGAATGACTCTTACCATAATATGTTACGTTAACATACTAGGCACGTTCTTAGTTGGTTATTTAGGCGTCATATAACGTACACTTATTCAGCCTGTTGTTCACTATTCTTTATTTATTTTAAATTGCCTTTCAAATGTCTATTCTTGGTGTTGGGTTTTCTCAAATAAATTTCCCCAAAAAATGCAACTTATACTCCAGTGCGACTTACATATGTTTTTGTCCTTCTTTATTATGCATTTTCGGCCGGTGCGACTTATTCTCCGGAGTGACTTATACTCCGAAAAATACGGTAGTAAGGTCATGTATGTTTCCAGCTACTGTATGTTTGTGTGATGTATGACTGACTTGTGCTGTTGTTCCTTCAAAAGCAATAAAATAACACATACTGTATGTGTTTGTATTTAGCTGGCCACCATGCATCCAGAGGAATACCGCAATCTTATCAAAAGCCTTGAGACTCATTATGAAGAGTTCAAACTGAGTTGCCAAGGCTCGCAGATGTTTGCTGACAATGACAAGAGGAGCATCGAGAGCCAGTTCAATGGAGCTCAGACCCACTATGAAACTCTAGTGGTGCAGTTACCTACGTACAGTAAGTAATGTACCTTACATTAATATAATCTAATTTCAAATTATTGTTAAAATAGGTGTCATTTTTATTTATACTTCATATACAGTACATTTTGATAAACTGACAGTGTTGAGACAGACATCCCCTACCATGGAGTAAGTGAGTTGATGTGTTTGATATCCACAAGACCTATTTTTAGAGATGCTTATAACAGAGGAATTTAATTTGCACGTGATTTTGCATAGGAATTAGAGCAACAGCAATTGTGGCTTATAGGGCCAAACTTTGCATTGTTATACTTCCAGGATATTTTTAAAGCTGTTGTGGAAAAAATATTTTTCTGAATTTTCTAATTAAACAAAACAACACTGATTTGTTTCAACATAATTCACTATTTTAGCAATACAAATAATGCAACTCTGGACAGAAATAAATCTTGGTACAAAACCCAAAACCAATGACGTTGGCAGGTTGTGTAATTCATATATAAAAACGATATACAATGATTTGCAAATCGTTTTCAACTTATATTCTACTGAATAAACTGCAAAGACAAGATATTTAATGTTCGAACTGAGAAACATATTTTTTTTTTGCAAATAATCATTAACTTAGAATTTAATGGCAGCAACACATTGCAAAAAAGTTGGCACAAGGTAATTTTTTACCACTGTGTTACGTGGCCTTTCCTTTTAACAACACTCAGTAAACATTTGGGAACTGAGGAGACCAATTTTAGAAGCTTTTCAGGTGGAATTCTTTCCCATTCTTGCTTGATGTACGGCTTAAGTTGTTCAACAGTCTCTGTTGTCGTATTTTAGGCTTCATAATGCGCCACACATTTTCAATGGGAGACAGGTCTGGACTACAGGCAGGCCAGTCTAGTACCCGCACTCTTTTACTATGAAGCCACGCTGGTGTAACACTTGGCTTGGCATTGTCTTGGTGAAATAAGCAGGGGTGTCCATGATAACGTTGCTTGGATGGCAGCATACAGTATGTTTCTCCAAAACTTGTATGTACCTTTCAGTATTAATAGTGTCTTCACAGATGTGTAAGTTGCCCATACCATCACAGATGCTGGATTTTGAACTTTGCGCCTATAACAATCCGGAGAGTTCTTTTCCTATTTGTTCCAGGGGACACGACGTCCACAGTTTCCAAAAACAATTTGAAATGTGGACTCGTCAGACCACAGAACACTTTTCCACTTTGCATCAGTCCATCTTAGATGAGCTCGGGCCCAGCGAAGCGTTTCTGGGTGTTGTTGATTAATGGCTTTCGCTTTGCATAGTAGAGTTTTAACTTGCACTTACAGATGTAGCGACCAACTGTAGTTACTGACAGTGGTTTTCTGAAGTGTTCCTGAGCCTATTTGGGGAGATATCGTTTACATACTGATGTCGCGTTTTGATGCAGTACGGCCTGAGGGATCAAAGGTCCATAATATCATCGCTTACGTGCAGTGATTTCTCCAGATTCTCTGAACCTTTTGATGATATTACGGACCGTAGATGGTGAAATCCCTAAATTCCTTGCAATAGCTTGTTAAGAAATGTTAGTCTTAAACTGTTGGACAATTTGCTCACGCATTCGTTCACAAAGTGGTGACCATCGCCCCATCCTTGTTTGTGATTGACTGAGCATTTTTTTGAAGCTGCTTTTATACCCAATCATGGCACCCACTTGTTCCCAATTAGCCTGTTCACCTGTGGGATGTTCCCAATAAGTGTTTGATGAGCATTCCTCAACATTCTCAGTCTTTTTTGCCACTTGTGCCAGCTTTCTTGAAACATGTTGCAGGCATCAAATTCCAATTGAGCTAATATTTCCCAAAAATAACAAAGTTTCTCTGTTTGAATGTTAAGCATCTTGTCTTTGCAGTCTATTCAATTGAATATAGGTTGAAAAGGATTTGTAAATCATTGTATTCTGTTTTTATTTACGATTTACACAAGGTGCCTATATGTATATATATACAGTATGTATATATATATATACATACATACCGTACATAAGATTAGCAATTGTTTTCTATCTCCATTTCTAATTTATTTTCAATAAGAGTCCAACATAATCCATGCAAAACTCTTTCCATGTATTAAAAATAGAAGGTGCATCCCACAGTAATCCTCTTCTGCATGTTTTTTGTAAAGGGACTGTGTTTTTGTATATTTCCAACTTAATTGGAAGATTTTTTTTCTAGAAATGTGTAAAATGTTTGCCTCTTTTTTCTCTTTAAAGTAAATGCACAGCAAGTAGTTGAACAGCAACCCCAACAACAAATGTTTTTCGTGCAACTTGCTGCTGAGGAAGACACCAGAGACCTTGAGGAAGAGCGACAGAGGGCAGAGATGAAAAAAGTGAAAGTGACGAAAACAGAGAAAAAGAAAGTCGTCTCCTCCTCTCGCAGTTTAACAGAGCTGCACACGCTCAGATTGAAGCTGGAGTCAGCTGAGGGTTTGCTGAGTCAACACATTCACGTCTGCTTTGGAGACGACGAGGCCAAAGACTGTAGCCTTAAAATCATCCAGCTTGAGGTAAAGTCAAAAAGATGCAAAATCAAAGCCTCTTCCTGTCACTGATTTTGTTTTCTTTTTTTTATGAAAGGACTTACAGCATGATGTCTCCTTGATACGAGAGGAGTACTTAAAACTTAGGGAGCACATTATGAAGGAGCTGGAGAGCATGAGTGATTCAGATAAAGCTGCGTTCCTACAAAGTGAGCTCGGAGTCATCAACCAACGTCTCGACAGTCTTGAGAGTAGCTCATCGGCTTACTTTCAGCGGTATGAAAACACAAACAAGTGTCGAATATTGGTTAGCTATCTTTGAGCTGAGGCTGAGCCAATCAGTGGCCATGCTACTAAACATGACGGTCTGGTTGGTTTGGTCTCATCTAACACAGTGTAGCATTGTTTTTTTTGTCCATGTAGTCCTTAATGTTCTTTAAAATGCTTAATTTAGGCCAAAAATATGTAGAATTTGGTTAAAAAAAAATCTAGAGTGAAGACGTGAACTTTAAAGTCCGATTTGGCAAGGGACCTCACATATTCTTGTTTTCTCTCAGTATTTCTTTGTAGAAACAGCCATGAGTGCTAAACTTTCAACAACTATAAGTAGTATCCAATCTAAAATCTAAATCTGGTTTAGGTACAATTAGGGTTGTACGTAGAGATGTCCGATAATGGCTTTTTTGCCGATATCCAATATTCCGATATTGTCCAACTCTTGATTACCGATTCCGATATCAACCGATACCGATATATACAGTCGTGGAATTAACACATTATTATGCCTAATTTTGTTGTGATGCCCCGCTGGATGCATTAAACAA
Organism: Nerophis lumbriciformis; assembly: GCF_033978685.3. Taxonomy (NCBI): domain Eukaryota; kingdom Metazoa; phylum Chordata; class Actinopteri; order Syngnathiformes; family Syngnathidae; genus Nerophis; species Nerophis lumbriciformis. Next base: position 33,479,580 of record NC_084561.2, read on the forward strand.
TGTAACTTTACCATGAATTGATTAACGTGGACCCCGATTTAAACAAGTTGAAAAACTTTTTCGGGTGTTACCATTTAGTGGTCAATTGTACGGAATATGTACTGTACTGTGCAATCTACTAATACAAGTTTCAATCAATCAATCAAAAACAAGGTTTTCCGAAATAAGAGAACAACTTCAACTCCAGTTATGAAAAAAGTGCCAACATGGCACTGCCATATTTATTATTGAAGTCACAAAGTGCTTTTTTTTTTTTTTTACATGCCTCAAAACAGCAGCTTGGAATTTGGGACATGCTCTCCCTGAGATAATCCTAATACCCACTACAACTATGGGAAATACTATACTTTGACTTTCACAAAGTGCATTATTTTATTTTTTTTTTAAACATGCCTCAAAACAACAGCTACAAAAACAATGAAGGCACACAGCTTCAGTCCAGAGTATACTAGAGCATACTTGCCAACCTTGAGACCTCCGAATTCGGGAGATTGGGGGTGTTGAGGTAGGGGGGTCGGGGTTTGGTGGTAGCGGGGGGTGTTTATTGTAGGGTCCTGGAAGAGTTAGTGCTGCAAGGGGTTCTGGGTATTTGTTCTGTTGTGTTTATGTTGTGTTACGGTGCGGATGTTCTCCCAAAATGTGTTTGTCATTCTTGTTTGGTGTGGGTTCACAGTGTGGCGCATATTTGTAACGGTGTTAAAGTTGTTTATACGGCCACCCTCAGTGTGACCTGTATGGCTGTTGACCAAGTATGCATGCATTCCCTTGTGTGTGTGTTAAAGCCGCATATATTATGTGACTGGGCCGGCACGCTGTTTGTATGGAGGAAAAGTGGACGTGACGACAGGATGTAGAGGACGCTAAACGCAGTGCCTTTAAGGCACGCCCACAATAATGTTGTCCGGGTGGAAATTGGGAGAATGGTTGCCCCGGGAGATTTTTGGGAGGGGCACTGAAATCCGGGAGTCTCACGGGAAAATCGGGAGGTTGAAACCGATACCGATAATTTCCGATATTACATTTTAAAGCATTTATCGGCCGATAATATTGGCAGGCCGATATTATCGGACATCTCTAGTTGTACGGTATACCGGTACTGGTATAGTATCGCGGTACTAATGAACAAAAACAGTACTAAACTCTGTTTGAAAAGCACCGGCGCGTCGTCACGTACGTGACATTGCTGGTTTTGCGAGCAGACGAGCATGTTTGACAGCGCACAATCACGGAGTACTTACAAGCAGACACAGTGCGTAGACAGAAAAGGGAGAATGGACGTATTTTGGCCTAAAAACTAAAGATAAAGCTGAAATTATAACACTGAAACGCCCTCAGGAAGAGGTGCTTTAAGACATGGCTAGCTAGCTAGCAGCGTACATCCATTCGCAGTCGGCAGTGTTTTAGCTACTTCTAAATCACTAATCCTCGCCTCCATGGCGACAAATAAAGTACATTTCTTACAAGTATCATCCCTGCAGGACGAGGAATAGCTAAACATGCTTCACTACGCACCGTCGGAGGATACGATAGCTAACCGCTAACAGCCAGCTAGCACCCTGAATGTAAACAAATGCCATGGGTGGATCTACACCTGACATCCACTGTAATGATAACAAGTACAATAGCGTATTTGGTCGATACTACTATGATTACATCGATATTTTTTTATCGTAACAAAATCTGTTTTCCTTTTTTTTAAATTCATATTATGTTTATAAATTCAGGAAATAGGTCCCTGGACACATGAGGACTTTGAATATGACCAATGTACGTTTGTTTGTATGATCCTGTAACTACTTGGTATCCGATCGATACATACATTTGTGGTATCATCCAAAACTAATGTAAAGTATCCAAACAACAGAAGAATAAGTGTATTTTACATTTTAACAGAAGTGTAGATAGAACATGTTAAAACGGAAAATAACCAGATATTAACAGTAAATGAACAAGTGGATTAATAATCCATTTTTACAGCTTGTCCCTCATAATTTTGACAAAATAGAATGAGAAATGACACAATATGTTACTGCATACGTCAGGAGCCTTTGTTTGTTTACTTACTAATAAAAGACAAGTTGTCTCGTATGTTGACTATTTTATTTAAGGACAAAATTGTTCTTCGATTGCAATAAGAAACATATTTTTAATGTACCGTAAGATTTTTTTGTTAAAATAAAGCCAATATTGCAATTTTTTGTGGTCCTCTTTATTTAGAAAAGTACCGAAAAGTATCGAAATACATTTTGGTACCGGTACTAAAATATTGGTACCGAGACAACACTAAGTAAACTTTAAAGTCCGATTTGGCAAGGGACCTCACATGTTGTTGTTTTCTCTCAGTATTTCTTTGTAGAAACGGCCATGGGTGCTAAACTTTCAGCAACTATAAGTAGTATCCAATCTAAAATGGATGTTGGCGGTACACTGGCTTAGGTGCAACTAGGGATGTACGTTATACTGGTACTGGCATAGTATCGCGGTACTAATGAAACAAAAACAGTACTATACTCCATTTGAAAAGCACCGGACATGAGGACTTTAAATATGACCAATGTATGATCATGTAACTACTTGGTATCGGATCGATACATACATTTGTGGTATCATCCAAAACTAATGTAAAGTATCCAAACAACAGAAGAATAAGTGTATTTTACATTTTAACAGAAGTGTACATAGAACATGTTAAAACGGAAAATAACCAGATATTAACAGTAAATGAACAAGTGAATTAATAATACATTTTTACAGCTTGTCCTTCATAGTTTTGACAAAATACAATGAGAAATGACACAATATGTTACTGCATACATCAGGAGACTAATTAGGAGCCTTTGTTTGTTTACTTACTAATAAAAGACAAGTTGTCTCGTATGTTCACTATTTTATTTAAGGACAAAATTGTTCTTCGATTGCAATAAGAAACATATTTTTAATGTACCGTAAGATTTTTTTGTTAAAATAAAGCCAATAATGCAATTTTTTTGTGGTCCCCCTTATTTAGAAAAGTACCGAAAAGTATCGAAATACATTTTGGTACCGGTACCGGTACTAAAATATTGGTACCGGGACAACACTAGGTACAATACTGTCCTAAATGCTACAGCAACCTCAGTTTGTCTACTTTGGCAGCCCACTAATAAACAAAGCCAATCCACAGCGTGAAAAGGTTTTGGTCTGATCCAATCTCAGTGAATATTAGAAGAAAAACTGAGCTATCAATGGTGATGACACTATGCTAACTTACAAAATATAGATAGACGACGACTATATTCTTCAATGAGATACACATTGGGTTTCATAGAGTAATGAGTCCCTTCTCTTTCATTAAATCCAACTTGTTGTTTTCTTATCAGGCTGGAAGCTCTCCGAGACTTGCTTCAAAGTATGGCACGGACTGAAGATATAGTTAAAGTTCATGAGGCAAGATTGACTGAGCATGAGACGACCTCTCTTTTGCCAAGAGATGTAAACGACTACATGAGGACTCTTAAGGTATGGACTGAAAACTACGTATATTGTGCTGTTAGGACCATTTCATTAAGTCTTCTGTTACACAGTGAGCCCTTTTCCACCAAAAGTTCAACAACTTTGAGTTCCTGAAACTATAGATTCCTGGAACCTTTAGTTCCTGGAACTCTAGGTTCTTGTAGACCCGTGTGGTTTGTGTTTCCATCACATTTCACATTTCAGGGTACCGGTAGTTTATACAAATCTGGTACAGTATATGTTTTATAGTGATACCATGGAACTGACAATATTAACCGGTCATATTTATTCTACTAACGTGTAAGTACCGGTAAATAAAATAGAAAAGCAATACAAACCCAAAACTATATGATTTAAAAACAAAGTGTACCAAATTTTACATTAAAAGGCAGGATTTTGTTCACAGTGTCCAAAAGTCGGAAAGTCGGCCCTTCAGTAAATGATGACTTGACGACGGTCTGGTCCATTATGGTTCATTTCCATAATAGGTAGTACGTCGATACTACTATAATTACATCGATATTGTTTGGCATCCCAACATCTTTAGTTTAAAAAAAATGTATATTATGTTTATAAACTCAGGAAATATGTCCCTGGACACATGAGGACTTTGAATATGACCAATGTATAATCCTGTAACTACTTGGTATGGGATCGATACCTAAATTTGTGGTATCATCCAAAACTAATGTAAAGTATCAAACAACAGAAGAGTAAGTGATTATTACATTTTAACAGAAGTGTAGATATAACATGTTAAAAGAGAAAGTCAGCAGATATTAACAGTAGGGATGTCCGATAATGGCTTTTTGCTGATATCCGATATTCCGATATTGTCCAACTCTTTAATTACCGATATCAACCGATACCGATATCAACCGATATATGCAGTGGTGGAACTAACACATTATAATGCCTAATTTGGACAACCAGGTATGGTGAAGATAAGGTACTTTTTAAAAAAAATAATAAAATAAGATCAATAAATTAAAAACATTTTCTTGAATAAAAAAGAAAGTAAAACAATATAAAAACAGTTACAAAGAAACTAGTAATGAATGAAAATGAGTCAAATTAACTGTTAAAGGTTAGTACTATTAGTGGACCAGCAGCACGCACAATCATGTGTGCTTACGGACTGTATCCCTTGCAGACTGTATTGATATATATTGATATATAATGTAGGAACCAGAATATTAATAACAGAAAGAAACAACCCTTTTGTGTGAATGAGTGTGAATGAGTGTAAATGGGGGAGGGAGGTTTTTTGGGTTGGTGCACTAATTGTAAGTGTATCTTGTGTTTTTTATGTTGATTTAATAAAAAAAAAAAAAATAAAAATAAAAAAATAAAAAACGATACCGATAATTAAAAAAAACGATACCGATAATTTCCGATATTACATTTTAACGCATTTATCGGCCGATAATATCGGCAGGCCGATATTATCGGACATCTCTAATTAACAGTAAAGCAAAAAAATTAATTACGCAAATTCACTGACAAAACAACAACTTTCGTATGAAGACACAAATTAACCTCCATACGACACCTTCATAAAATGCAGACTTCCACTTAATCATATGATTCATTTCATAATGTTCTTGTTGTGTACAGAGTAACAGGGAAGAGTTGGATCAGAAGATTGATGTTTTGGCCTCCATGGAGGCAGAACTGGCCAACGCAAAGCGCTGGAATGATGAAGTGGGTGGGCCCTTCCACAGGTGTGACATTATGCTGTCCAAATATGCCGAGCAGGTGGACCTGCTGTCAGATCGCTGGAAACGAATACAGACACAGATGGACAACAGGTATTGAGTCCCAAATATTATTTGGAAATTGAACATGGTAGATTTGACTATGAAAACATTAGCCACTGTAGTCAACAGTGTTGGGTTAGTTACTGAAAACCAGTAACTAGTTACAGTTACTAGTTACTTTATTTCAAAAGTAACTCAGTTACTAACTCAGTTACTTACACCAAAAAGTAATGCGTTACTGTGAAAAGTAACTATTTAGTTACTTCTTTTTTTCTTCTTTTTTTTTAAGCTCCCATTAATGCTCTTTTAGCCTTCATTTCAGTACTGTTATTGCACTGGAGAATAATACAATATGTTGATCAACTTGACATGCATTTTTATTTCCCTTTTAACATAATTAATGAAAAACAGTGCAACATAAAAAGGCATTCCTCCTTTCTTTAAACTTGGACCAATGACCATTAATAAAAAACAAGTTAAAGTGCAACATAAGAAGGCACATTAAGCCTGACATCTGGAGTGATGCTGCTGTCTTCCACACTTGGAGCCATGGATTGTAGAATCCTTGTTTTCAGTGGCAGGATCATTGACACAGATGGTGAAGTTTTAGTGCTCAGTAGAGATGTAACACTTTTGAGGGGTTTAAGCACCTGGAGGACCTCATCTGCCACTCTCACATCATCATCAGACAGGGTGACATTTGTCTTCAGGGTGTTGTGGGTCAATGCAGAGTATATAGCTGCCTGCTGCTCCAACATACCATAAGTGGAGTTCCACCTTGTTGGGACATCATGTATGAGCTTATGATTAGGCAGCTTTAGCATTTCTTGCTTTGTCTTAAGCACATGAGCAGCTGTTGTGCTTGGGTGGAAGTAGGAAACCTCCTTCCTGATCCTCCCAAGGAGGCACTCCATCCTATTGACTGAGATTCCCTTCTGTGATGCCAAATTCACTGCATGTGCAAAGCACCCATCTGTGGTCCCAGTCCTGCCTCATTCACTGTAATTATTTGATTTTTGGCATTGTCACGTGTGACTGGGATATCTTTATCTTCCATTCCTCCACTGCTTGTGTCAGTACCTGCGCAAGGTGACTCTCGTAGAGGGGGCGTGTCTTCTCATCTCCCAGTCTGCTGTGATGAAGTGAGCGCTTATAGTTCCCCTGGACGTCCAGCCGTCTGTCATGAGCGCAACAGATGATGCTCGGGATAGTTCATTCACAACTTTTTTCTTCTCCTGCTCATAAAGATCTGGCACAATCTTATCGCTGAAGTGGGTGCGCGACGGGATGTCGTAACGTGGCTCAAGCACGTTCAGCATGTGTTTAAAACCCTCGTTTTGCACAACCGAGTCTGCACCTATAAACACACCGATTCAATGGCGCGGGGCGTTCAAGCTCCTCCGTTACTGCGCTCGCCATGACCACGCTGTGTGTGGACTGAACGTGACAACAACTTTTTTTTTTTTGTTTCCTATATCAAACCGCGTATCACGTGTGTGCCTCCCCTCCCCACACCCACACACACACACCCAGAGCGCGCCTCATTTCTTCTCTCCGGCTTGTGACAGAGGAAGATTCAGAAGAACGACACCGCAGCGCTTCTGTTTCTAGCCGATACTACATCAAAAGTAACGTAAAATAACGCAGTAACGCATCATGTAGTAACGGTAACTGAGTTACTGAATATAAAAAATATGCTGCCAGGTGAAAAAGTACAGTACGAGCTCATTTTTCTTATGTACAAAACAACCCAAAACCAGTGAAGTTGGCATGTTGTGTAAATCCTAAATAAAAACAAAATACAATGATTTGCTGTTGTAACACGTGGCTTGGCATTGTCTTGCTGAAATAAGCAGGGGTGTCCATGATAACGTTGCTTGGATGGCAACATATGTTGCTCCAAAACCTGCATGTACCTTTCAGCATTAATGGTGCCTTCATAGATGTGTAATTTACCCATGCCTTGGGCATTAATACACACCCATACCATCACAGATGCTGACTTTTGAACTTTGCACCTAGAACAATCCAGATGGTTCTTCTCCTCTTTGGTCCGGAGGAAACGACGTCCACAGTTTCCAAAAACAATTTGAAATGTGGACTAGTCAGACCACAGAACACTTTTCCACTTTGCATCAGTCCATCTTAGATGAGCTCAGGCCCAGCGAAGCCGGCGGCGTTTCTGGGTGTTGTTGATAAATGGCTTTCGCTTTGCATAGTAGAGTTTTAACTTGCACTTACAGATGTAGCGACAAACTGTAGTTACTGAAAGTGGTTTTCTGAAGTGTTACTGACCCCGTGTGGTGATATCCTTTACACACTGATGTCGCTTTTTGATGCAGTACCGCCTGATGGATCGAAGGTCATGGGCATTCAATGTTGCTTTTCGGCCTTGCCGTGATTTCTCCAGATTCTCTGAACCTTTTGATAATATTACGGACCGTAGATGGCGAAATCCCTAAATTCCTTGCAGTAGCTGGTTGAGAAATGTTGTTCTTAAACAGTTCGACAATTTGCTCACACATTTGTTCACAAAGTGGTGACCCTCGCCCCATCCTTGTTTGTGAATGACTGATCATTTCATGGAAGCTGCTTTTATACCCAGTCATGGCACCCACCTGTGGGATGTTCCAAATAAGTGTTTGATGAGCATTCCTCAACTTTCTCAGTCTTTTTTGCCACTTGTGCCAGCTTTTTTTAAACATGTTGCAGGCATCAAATTTCAAATGAGCTAATATTTGCAAAAAATAACATTTTTCAGTTCGAACATTAAGTATCTTGTCTTTGCATTCTATTCAATTGAATATAAGTTGAACAGGATTTGCAAATCATTGTATTCTGTTTTTATTAACGATTTACACAACATATATATATATATATATATATATATATATATATATATATATATATATATATATATATATATATATATATATATATATAACCCTTGTACATCTCTCTTTGTTAGACTCCAGGATTTGCAGCGGTATCTGCCTCAGCTGGAGCACTACAAGCAAACAAGTCCCTCCCTTAGTGACTGGATTGACAACACTCGCAAAAAGCAAGACATCCTGCGAACGACGAAAATACAGACTGTGGAAGTTCTGAAGGACCATATAAAGAACGAGAAGGTTTCACAACCTGAATGAAATATGTTCTTAGTGTGATGGTGTTTTTGCCGTGTGGGGCCACACCTCTAACCTCTTGTATATATGTTGTTTGATTTTATTAAGGCCCTGAATGCAGATATTAAAGCAGAAAGGTCAACAGTAGAAAGTGTACTGAAAGACAGTGATGCCTGTGTGAACTCCATCAAGGTAAAGAGCCAAACACTTCTCATTACTAGAACATGCTTTCTTCTATCTCTTTTAAAGTGGTAGCGATCCAATATTATGTATTTATTATATGAACGCAGAACTGAAAGACTTTGAGATGGTTTTAGCAATATGATTGTCAAAATGTATTTACATGTGTTCTTGAAAATACTTTTAAGCTCTAAGAGTGTACAATCACATCATGCACGTACACAGCAGGGTCATGGAATGACAAAAACCGACATAATTCCTAGGATAAATAAAACATGAAGACTCAAAATGATCTATAAGGGAAACCAACAGCCAGCGGCAGTTTTAGATGTGGGCCAAATGGGCCCATGTCTAAAGCCCTGGTTGACATTTCTTTGGGGGGCATCACAAAGATGGGATAGGATAGACTTGATTTATGCCACAATGGAGAAATTAAAACATAAGGTAAAAAACGCAAAGGACATTAAAGGACATTAAAGGAGTTCAGAGCTGAAACAACCAGCTGCCACTTCATCAGCCCCATTTGTACATAAAGCTACAAAAGTAAAACACAACGAAAAACCAAAAACATAGCAAAGCATAAAACAAATTGCTCACATTCGATTATAGATAAGCAACAAATCAAAACAAAAACATTAACCACATTCATGGCAGTGGCTTCTGCGGCGCTCCACGCTATCGTCTGCCGGGCCTGTCTCTGCAGCATGGCCAGAGACAGGAACAGTCCCAACAGCACTGTCCTTCACGCTCACTTGTTTCCTTTCCATGGTTGGAAAGACAAAATTGTATCCATATTTAGTTATATGCTAATGCTAGTGAGTAAGAACACCTCAGATCATATCAACTGTGATATTAGCTATCACATAGATGGTTGTGATTCAACTTTTTGCTTTCAACTTAAAGCATCACAATTACAAATCCCGTTTCCATATGAGTTGGGAAATTGTGTTAGATGTAAATATAAACGGAATAAAATTATTTGCAAATCCTTTTCAACCCATATTCAATTGAATGCACTACAAAGACAACATATTTGATGTTCAAACTCATAAACTTTATTTTTTTTTTGCAAATAATAATTAACTTAGAATTTCATGGCTGCAACACGTGCCAAAGTAGTTGAGAAAGGGCATGTTTACCACTGTGTTACATGGCCTTTCCTTTTAACAACACTCAGTAAACGTTTGGGAACTGAGGAGACACATTTTTTAAGCTTCTCAGGTGGAATTCTTTCCCATTCTTGCTTGATGTACAGCTTAAGTTGTTCAACAGTCCGGGGGTCCCCGTTGTGGTATTTTAGGCTTCAAAATAAGCCACACATTTTCAATGGGGGACAAGTCTGGACTACAGGCGGGCCAGTCGAGTACCCGCACTCTTTTACTATGAAGCCATGTTGATGTAACACGTGGCTTGGCATTGTCTTGCTGAAATAAGCAGGGGCGTCCATGGTAACGTTGCTTGGATGGCAACATATGTTGCTCCAAAACTTGTATGTACCTTTCAGAATTAATGGCGCCTTCACAGATGTGTAAGTTACCCATGTCTTGGGCACTAATACACCCCCATACCATCACAGATGCTGGCTTTTCAACTTTGCGCCTATAACAATCCGGATGGTTCTTTTCCTCTTTGGTCCGGAGGACACAACGTCCACAGTTTCCAAAAACTATTTGAAATGTGGACTAGTCAGACCACAGAACACTTTTCCACTTTGTATCAGTCCATCTTAGATGAGCTCAGGCCCAGCGAAGCCGACGGCATTTCTGGGAGTTGATAAACAGTTTTTGCCTTGCATAGGAGAGTTTTAACTTGCACTTACAGATGTAGCGACCAACTGTAGTTACTGACAGTGGGTTTCTGAAGTGTTCCTGAGCCCACGGGGTGATATCCTTTACACACTGATGTCGCTTGTTGATGCAGTACAGCCTGAGGGATCGAAGGTCACGGGCTTAGCTGCTTACGTGCAGTGATTTCTCCAGATTCTCTGAACCCTGTGATGATATTACGGACCGTAGATGGTGAAATCCCTAAATTCCTTGCAATAGCTGGTTGAGAAAGGTTTTTCTTAAACTGTTCAACAATTTGCTCACCCATTTGTTGACAAAGTGGTGACCCTCGCCCCATCCTTGTTTGTGAATGACTGAGCATTTCTTGGAATCTAATTTTATACCCAATCATGGCACCCACCTGTTCCCAATTTACCTGTTCACTTGTGAGATGTTCCAAATAAGTGTTTGATGAGCATTCCTCAACTTTATCAGTATTTATTGCCACCTTTCCCAACTTCTTTGTCACATGTTGCTGGCATCAAATTCTAAAGTTAATGATTATTTGCAAAAAAGTTTATCAGTTTGAACATCAAATATGTTGTCTTTGTAGCATATTCAACTGAATATGGGTTGAAAAGAATTTGCAAATCATTGTATTCCGTTTATATTTACATCTAACACAATTTCCCAAGTTGGGAGACAGCTTTTTTTCCCTCAAACCACTCTTAAGTTGAGGCACTCTTACTTAGGTTGATTCACTATCATATCAATACCACTATACTGCTACATCCTATCTGTTCGTTTACACCACTGGTCTCTTGATTAATATGTGATTTATTTTACCACAAATGACTGAAGACTGATTTTGGCTGAATACTTAATATGCTGCTATATAATTATGTAAACCCTGCTTAAAGCCAAAGTCAATGACACCATGGGAGTATTTGTGTTTAAATTAATTAAAATATGGTTTTACAGGAATATGAAACAGACCTTGCATGTTACGCCTCTGGTTTAGAGACTTTGCTTAACATCCCCATCAAGAAGACGATGCTAAGGTCACCATCAATGGATCTTACTCATGAGGTAAAATGGACATGTCCAAATGTCATTGTAAAATCAGATTTAAAGACTTTTAAAAACTAATTTTAAATTCAATACAAGGGAAAGCAATTAGGTCATCACTGTATTCTTTTTCCCCAGGCGACTCAACTGCAGACCCGTTATTTGGAGTTACTTACTTTGTCTGACGGCTACTTGAAATTCCTGGGAGAGCTCCTCAAAAACATGGAGGAGCTAAAGGTACTGAAGAATGGATGTGTGAATTTGTAGAGACTTCATGATTACATGATTTTTAAATGAAAAAACACAACTTTCTTCAATGGGAACTGCACTTTTTTGTAATTGTGCCTATCGTTCACAATCCTTATGAAAGACATTACGACGGATTAATTCTTTTAAATGCATTCTAAATATTAATTAAATGCAATCAAAAGTCTGCTTGAAATCGAGTTTATGGGAGCCATTCAATTCTGCCGATAGAGCCCCTAAAAAACATCCAAACACCTCCAATTGGGTTTATATACATGATGTAAGTATATATGTATTGTAGCAATGAGCACATTTATGATAGCATTTAATATTTTCCTATTTTGATCATTTTAAGCATATGTGGCGCTTTAATGCCAAAAGTGCATCACAACGCTTGTTTTTGTTTTTCTTCATCACTGATTTCTGCTCACTGCAGACTTTATGAGTGCCAACAAACTTAATAGAACAACACTTACTGTATAAGGTCCGCTGTCATTAGGATGCCGACTGCTAGGATGTTCATATATTCCCATTTAGATGAAAAATGCCTCATAATCCTCGAGAAGAAACGGGGTGGGGGCGGGGGTAAGTGCTTTTCGTGTCGTCCTCGCCAGTTCGACGTCCTAAATGGCTGTCAACGTGTCCCAACTTGTCGGGACAGCCACCTTCTGTCCAGGTGAGATGCATGATTTATGACCTACAATAAACTTACAGAAACCAGGGAAGCGAGGAAGCAGCTGATAAGTTGATGACGTAAACATCAGTACACAGGAGGTGATCACAGCGTCGCTATAAATAGTTTGTCTGCGTTAGCGCTCATTTTATTAATATCACAAATACTTGGTTAAAGGCCTACTGAAACCCACTACTACCGACCACGCAGTCTGATAGTTTATATATCAATGATGAAATCTTAACATTGCAACACATGCCAATACGGCCGGGTTAGCTTACTAAAGTGCAATTTTAAATTCCGTGCGAAATATCCTGCTGAAAACGTCTCGGTATGATGACGCCTGCGCGTGACGTCACGGATTGTAGAGGACATTTTGGGACAGCATGGTGGCCAGCTATTAAGTCATCTGTTTTCATCGCAAAATTCCACAGTATTCTGGACATCTGTGTTGGTGAATCTTTTGCAATTTGTTTAATGAACAATGGAGACAGCAAAGAAGAAAGCTGTAGGTGGGAAGCGGTGTATTGCGGCAGGTGTTGTGCCGGATAACGCACCCCCGCCGTAGAATGCACCCCCTGACTGTTGTGCCGGATAGCAAAGCCGGTGTTTCATTGTTTACATTCCCGAAAGATGACAGTCAAGCTTTACCTTTGGCCTGTGGAGAACTGGGACAACAGAGACTCTTACAAGGAGGACTTTGAGTTGGATATGCAGACGCGGTACCGTGAGCACGCATGCAGCTGCGGCTTCCAAACATTTGATCGCCTGTCCGTACGTGCGTGCCGCTATGTGCATGTCACGTACGTAACTTTGGGGACTTTGGGGAAATATATGTGCTGTATGAACTTTGGGGAGGTGAGCGGTACTTTGGGCTGTGGGATTGAGTGTGTTGTGCAGGTGTTTGAGTTGTATTGGCGGGTTATATGGACGGGGGGGGGAAGGTGTTTGTTATGCGGGATTAATTTGTGGCATATTAAATATAAGCCTGGTTGTGTTGTGGCTAATAGAGTATATATATATGTCTTAAGTTTATTCACTGTTTTAGTCATTCCTAGCTGAATATCAAGTCCCACCCGCCTCTCACAGCATCTTCCCTATCTGAATTGCTCCCACTGCCCTCTAGTCCTTCACTCTCACTTTCCTCATCCACCAATCTTTCATCCTCGCTCAAATTAATGGGGAAATCGTCGCTTTCTCGGTCCGAATCGCTCTTGCTGCTGGTGGCCATGATTGTAAACAATGTGCGGATGTGAGTAGCTCCACAACCTGTGACGTCACGCGCATATCGTCTGCTACTTCCGGTACAGGCAAGGCTTTTTTATCAGCGACCAAAAGTCGCAAACTTTATCGTCGATGTTCTCTACTAAATCCTTTCAGCAAAAATATGGCAATATTGCGAAATGATCAAGTATGACACATAGAATGGACCTGCTATCCCCGTTTACATAAGAAAATCGCATTTCAGTAGGTCTTTAATATGCAAGTTACGAAATGTAAATGGAGTATTGTTGGTGCTTTTTGAATGGTTATTTATCAGATATTATGGGTGGAATAGGGGAGCCCCCACTGGCTCTGCTGTCAGCAGACTTTTATTTACGTTTATTTAATATTTAGAATCCATCTGTTGTCATGTCTTTCATAATGATTGTGAACAATAGGCAAAATTCCCCAAAAAGTGCAGTTCTCCTTTGAAATAAACTTTGCATTGATCTTGTACCCCTCTTGCTTCCAGATTCGTAGTACTCGGATTGACCTTTTAGAGGAAGAACTTTGTATGTTGAGGGAGGATATCCAAGACCGCAATGCCAAGAACAAATCCCTGGAAGATGCTGTGTCCCGCTATCAGCTTGAGCTCTCCCAATCAAATGAAAAACTGCTGTCAGTAGAGGAGATAAAGCGAACTACTGCTCTGCAGTGCAGCGACACAAAAGACAGCTTAGACACCACTCAGAATCAGCTGGCAGATCTTAGTGATCAGGTGACACGTCTGAACTTCTTGCTGGAGGAAGAAAGGAGAAGGAGGAAATTAGCCGAGGAGCGTTATTCACAACAAAAACAAGAGTATGACTCAGTGCTGAAGAAGAGGCATACAGAGCTAGAGAATGTCAGCTGGTCCAAAGTGGAAGTGGAGAATAGTATGGCAAACAAAGATCATGAGATTGAACAGTTGCGGCAGAAACTAGCAGCGGAAACGTCAAGGGGTGCAGATCTACAGAAGGAGATTTTAAAGGTAAGAAGCCAATGCAGTGCAGAAATCAATAAATTAATGTTGAATTATGAATCTCAGATGCATGTCAGTCATACTAAAATCCAAAGGCTTTCGGCCCAGAGGGTGGATGATACACTGCAGCTTCAGGTGCAATTGGACAGGATGGTGGCAGAAAGGATAAATACGGAGGAGGAGCTCAGGAGGATAAAGATGTCCATCAACCAGGCAGATGAACTAAAGAAGAAAGCAGAGGAAGAAGCTCATCGACAGTGCTCAATAGCCATAGAAGAGGGGCACAAGAGAAGAGAACTGGAAATAGAGATGGAGGTCCTGATGAAGCACAGAGAAGAGGAAAGATGCAAGTACAAGGAGGAACTCGCTGTAGTTAGACAGGAGCTAGAGGAGAAGACTGAGCAGTTAACCTATGTCACCTATAATCTGGAGGAGGAGGTCCGTAGAAGGAAAACCACAGAAGAAGGACAAGATGTGCTTGAACAGACTTTGACCAAACTTAAGGCAGAGCTAACTAGTTCAGCAAAGGCTGTGACCGAACTAAGGGAAAGGGAGGCAGACCTTCAGAATGTGTGTTTGACGCTGGAGAGAGAGAACAGGCAACAGGGTAGAGTAGAAGAATCCCTAAGTCGGTTGCAGGGCCGCATAAAGGACCTTCAAGCTGTGAGAGATGGCTTAGAGATCCAGTTAGACAATTTAAGAACAGTTAACCAAGAGGAAGTGTCCAAAAGAAGGCAGATAGAGACAGAATTAGAAAATACTTCCATGGCTGTGAGAGAATACTCTTGCACCATTACCGCATTACGCCAGAGCCAAGAGCAAGCCATCACATCGGAAAGGAGAGGCGAAAAACAGTGTCTCATGCTGCAAGACGAGCTAGAGCGAAGCTTGAAACAAAGCAAGACTTCTGCAGAACAGTTGTCACAACTGAGCAGTGAGTGGAAAGCCCTGCAGCAACAACTCTACCAAGAGCAGGCAAAAGTTAAAGAGGTGAACCAAAAAAACAAGACTCTGCACGGAATAATAGCAGAGAAGAGTAAAGCTTTGAATGAAAGCTATAGTGAGCTTCAAACTCTAAAAGAGAATACTGACACCTTAAGTAACGAGATGCTAAGGCTAGAGAATGAGCTGAGGACAACTCAACATGATAAAGATAAAGTTCTGAGATTTAAACAGGAAAGTGACGATGAGCTCTCTTTCCGAATTACTGCCCTGGAGCTGCAGCTGCAGGCCAGTGAGCGCAGCAATGTTGACTACTGCAACCATGTCTCAGAGCTCTCCTTGGAGAGGGAAAACCTCAAATTGAAGACAACGGAAATACAAATGCAAACTACTGAGGTACATCGATGCCTGGAACCTAATTCCAGCCTGCTCCCGTCTTTCCAGATCATAGTCATAGTTAGTCATTGCTGTTGCTGAAAAATATCCCTTTTTGGCATGAACATTAATTTTTCTCTATAGTTGTTTCTCACTTTACATTTTCTTGAGATTTTTCTAAAATATTGGTATGCTGTCTACATGGTGTAAAAAACATAGGTGCTCTCTGAATCTTTTGCCTGTACCACATTCTTTGTTATTTTAAAAATGTTATTTTGGGAGTACTGCAGTTTACAGAAGTAAACAACTGTACTGCACCATAATTGACACAATTGAGAGATGTGTATAGATAGTATATTTATATACTGTATAGAAATATAGATACTGTATATACTATATGATTAATCACACTCTTAATCTGTAATCAAATTTGCTTTAAGAAAATACCATAATATTTGGATACAAATGCAGTTTTGTAGTCAGAGTCACGTTTTCTAAATGTTTTACTGAACTGCAAGTCATTGATATTGCTCCAAAAAAAAAGTATAGTAGGAATTAAGTGCACATTTTTGTTTTTCTTGTCTTAAATATAAATATTTCCTGCTTAACTTGACAGAATAAAAATACACATATTTCTTTAACAGGAGTTACACTAAATATTAGTAGCAGCTCAGACTTTGATGCAGTGCTGTTGTACAGGAGCAAACTACAATATTTGGACAGCAATGATTGGAGGACACCTGGTGGGATGTACTGTTATATGGTCATCTTTGATTACACATTTGTTTTTGGGTTGTCATATTCTACATTGTCCGATTTGTTTATACTAATGTTGCAGGCATTAAATTCAGACTTATTGTATTTTTATTTGGTCCTGGAACGACTGCGTGCAAATTTAATATTTGGTTACTGATACAAGTATAAGAGTTTTGCTTTATTTTACACAGCATTCTAAATTTTAGAATCACAGCTGGAAATGTACTGCATGACTTGTTTTCATTAAAGTGTTCTGTGTCTTAATGTTAGCTGACCTATAGTATTTACACTTTTCTCTAATTATACCACTCTATTGAAAATATCTGGTCTGCACTTTTTGCTTGATTTTTCCCTTGCCCAGAGACCCATCAATTCCCCAAATCAATTTATTTCTTTTAATGAAGTATACTCGAACATATCTGGATTTTTTTCTTAATTTGAGACATGAAATAAATTACTCTATTATTATTTTACATTACATACAGTACATTGTATATAGCAAACAAAGCAAATGGTATTTGGGCCAACCATGGGCCAAGATAATGCTTTCATTACACTGGCAAATATTAAATTTGGTGACTTTCGCTGATTGTAAATATGTTATTTGTTTTTCACCATGAGCCCTGGGTATAGAGATTACATGTATTACAAATCATTTTTATTCCCCTTTTGAATGATACAAAAAATGGTTATTTCATGTAGAATGTATGTATTTGTGATGAAATTACAATTTAAAACACTGTCCACAATATAGCTATTATTGGCTATTATAGCTATTATTTCTTTTAAATACATTTCTTCAAAGATTTGAGTTTGCACATTTTGAAAGGATAACATGTATTCAACATGCTCAACATAAAGCAAGCTCAATAATTGTTTATTTGAAGTTTGGAATTTTCAACATGCTGGAATACTTCATTAAACCGTATCCTATCCTCTTTCAGTTCCCCCAAGTATAACATGATTGACATTTTTGTGAAAACTAATTTCTGAATATCCATAAACATGTTTCTGAATGGACTATAATGATTATCCTTTTTTTTAATTCTCACTTTCTACAGATATCAACCACGATGCAATTGCTCCAGTCCCAGTATGGTGAGGTAGTGAAAGAGAGAGATGCTCTGTTGCTAAAACTCCAGTTGGCAGAGACTGAAAAAAATGACCTCCAAAGTCAAGGGGAGGACCTCAGACGTATTAGGATGTCTCATGAGTCAGAGCTTCAAAATAAGCACCGTCTACAGGAGGAGAATGACAGGGTAAAACGAGATTTAAGTTACTGGAAGGAACAATATGAAACTAAGCAAAATCTTGCTAGGCAATATGATGCAGACAAACAGCATGTGGAGAAGGAAAATAATACTTTGAAAAGTGAGATACAGCGGCTGCTGAGGGAACTTAGTGACATTGAGGAAACATATAAAAGAAAACTGTTAATCCTCCAAAAAGAACTCACTGAGTTGACTGTTGTCAGACAAACCATGCAGGATGAGCTAACGAAAGCTAGAGAACCCCCGACATTGGATCCTTCCACTGTGATTTTTGATGGTATCCGTAAACCAGTCACAGCAGCACAATTGCTTGATTGTGGTGCTTTGGATCAATCAACTTTTAACCAGCTCATTAAAGGGCAAATGACTGTCCATGAAGTGTCTCTTGATAAAAAGGTTATTCTAAAAGGGACAGGCCCAATTGCAGGAGTTATCATTGAAAATCCAGAAGGTGACAGATCTATTTCTGGTTTCCCCTATAAAATAACTCTCACTGAAGCAAAGAAAGAGGGCCTCTTACCAGCACATGTGGTTGACCTACTCCTAGATGCACAGGCAGCGACAGGCCACATCATTGATCCCAGAACAAATCAAAAGTTGACAGTTGAAGAAGCATGTCATCAAGGTATAATTGATGAAGAGGATCGACAAAGGTTAAAAGCAACAGAAGCAGTAGTGGTTGGATACAGAGGATCTGCCACGAACAAACCCCTTTCAGTATTTCAGGCAATGAAGAAGGGCCTGGTTGACAAAACAACAACACTGCGCCTGTTACAAGCTCAGGAGTCTGTCGGTGGCATACTAGATCCCACACTCAGTGTGTTCCTTCCTAAAGATACAGCTATTGAGAGGAAACTGATTGACAATGATATGTACTGCATACTGAATCAAAAGCCTGAGCTTTACTCAGACCCAGACAGTGAGACTAGTGTAACTTATTTTGCATTGAAAAGGAAATGTAAGGTAGATCCACACACAGGCATGCTTCTTCTTTCAGTACTTAGGAAACTAGACCCGTCTAAAATTGTCTTTGATGCTCTGCGGAAACCAGTGACTGCCATGCAGTTGCTAGGTTGTGGTATTTTAGACAAGTCAACATTTAAAGACCTTGAAAAGGGGAAGACAACTGTCCAAGAGGTGTCCATCGACAAACACATTAATCTCAAGGGAACTGGTCCCATTGCTGGAATTATAGCTGGAATTAAAGGCAAAATGTCTTTGTCAGAGGCCAAAAGACACAATCTTCTTTCTCATGATTGTGCTGATTTGCTACTGGAAGCCCAAGCTGCCACTGGCCATGTCATTGACCCCATAACCAATACAAAGTTGACAGTAGAGGAGGCAGTTGCTGCTAGAGTTGTAGACACAAATGATCGTGAAAGACTCTTAGCAGCACAGGCTGCTGCTGTTGGCTACAAGGATGCCAGTGCAGGCCATCCACTTTCAGTCTATGAAGCCATGAAAAAGGGACTTATTGACAAAAAAATGGGAATGCGCCTGTTGCAAGCCCAAGAGTGTGTTGGCGGGATACTAGATCCCAATCTCAGTGTGTTCCTTCCCAAAGACATTGCTATCAGCCGTAACATTTTAGATGTAAATGTCTGTAATATTCTGAACCAGAATCCAAAGTGTTATCTTGACGCAGAAAATGAACAGGATGTCAGTTACGGAGATTTGAGAAAAAGATGCAAAACAGAGGCTCACACAGGTTTGCTACTGTTGCCGATTACCGAGAGGAAAGACCCATCCAAACTAATTTTTGATGGTGTACGTAAACCAGTCACAGCACATCAGTTGCATGATTGTGGAATATTGGACAAGCATTTGTTTACCAAATTAACAAAGGGAGAGAAAACTGTTCCCCAAGTTTCAGATGAAAAGCGAGTATTTTTAAAAGGGTTAGGATCTATTGCTGGTGTAGCAGTTGGATCTTTAGGCATAATGTCTTTATCAGAGGCCAAAAAACAGTTGCTGATTTCCCAAGATTGTGCAGATTTACTGCTTGATGCCCAAGCAGCAACCGGCCATATTATTGACCCTAGAGCCAACCAGAGGTTTACAGTAGAGGAGGCATGTGCCAAAGGAGTGGTGGACAGAAGAGATAAAGATCGACTTCTGGCAGCAGAATCTGCC
The DNA here is from genome assembly GCF_033978685.3 of Nerophis lumbriciformis. Classification (NCBI taxonomy): domain Eukaryota; kingdom Metazoa; phylum Chordata; class Actinopteri; order Syngnathiformes; family Syngnathidae; genus Nerophis; species Nerophis lumbriciformis. Next base: position 33,499,591 of record NC_084561.2, read on the forward strand.
GCTGTGGGCTATCGGGATCCGAGTACATCAGAATCTCTTTCTGTCTTTGGAGCCATGAACAGAGGAATAATTGACAGCAAAACTGGACTTCGTCTGTTGCAGGCCCAGGAGTCTGCTGGGGGGTTTATAGATCCCAATATCAGTGTGTTCTTCCCCAAAGACATAGCATTGAAACGCAACCTTTTGGATAAAGACCTTTGTAAGGCGCTAAATCAGAGTACAGCATGTTACCTCGACCCAGACACTGAGTGTGACGTCTGCTATGAGGCTTTAAAGAAGAAATGCAAAACACAGTTCGATACTGGTTTGATCATTTTGCCAGTTGTGGGGAGAAAAGACCCTTCTGAATTGATGTTTGATGGGGTACGCAAGCCAGTCTCAGCAAAGCAATTGTTTGATTGTGGAGTCATTGATAAGTCTACCTTAGACCATTTAGTGAGAGGGGAAAAGACAGTCTCTGAGGTGTCTGCTAAAAAAAATGTCTATCTGAAGGGAAATGGACCCATTGCTGGGGTAGCTGGACATAAAGGAAACATGTCTTTGTTAGAGGCCAAAAAACATAGTCTTCTGTCCCCAGAAACTGCCGATTTGCTACTGGAAGCCCAGGCAGCCACCGGGTATATAATAGATCCCAGCACCTACCAGAAATTGACAGTTGAGGAGGCGTGTGCCAGAGGAGTTGTGGATATAAAGTACAAAGACAAATTGTTGGTTGCAGAAGCTGCTGCTGTGGGCTATAAGGATCCAAGTATGACCAAACCTTTGTCAGTGTATGAGGCCATTAAAAATGGACTTATTGACAGGAAAACTGGTTTACGATTTTTGCAGGCCCAAGAGTGTGTGGGAGGCATACTTGACCCTGGGCTCAGTGTATTTTTGCCTATGGACATGGCAATCAAGCGCAACCTAATAGATGCAGACCTTTGCCATGCTCTAAATCAGTGTCCTGCATACTACCTTAATCCAGACCCTGAGCTTGATGTTAGTTATGGGGTTTTAAACCAACGATGTGAGACAGAGCTTCACACTGGTCTTAAAATGTTGCCAATTTCAGAAAAAATTGATCCCTCCAAATTGATTTTTGATGGTGTGCGCAAGACTATCACAGCAAAACAGTTGTTTGACTGTGGAATCTTGGACAAACTAACATTAAATCAACTAATCATGGGTGAGAGAACTGTTCCTGAGGTGTCTGCGGAGAAAAATGTTTTCCTTAAAGGTACTGGTTTAATTGCTGGGGTTGCAGCTGGATCATCCAAAAATATTTCCTTTACACAGGCAAAAAAAGAAAATATTATGTCTGCTGACAGTGCTGACTTGCTGCTTGAGGCACAGGCAGCCACAGGGCACATGATTGACCCCCGGACTAATCAGAAAATGACTGTAAAGGAAGCATGTACCAGAGGACTAGTCAGTAAGGAAGATGAATCAAAGTTGTTTGCTGCTGAAGCTGCTGCCATAGGTTATAGAGACCCAAATACTTCCAGGCTCCTGTCAGCTGGTCAGGCGATGAAAAAGGGACTGATTGACAAAGACACAGCTCTACGCATACTTCAAGTTCAAGAGTGCACAGGAGGTATTTTAGATCCGACCCTAAGTGTATACTTACCTAGAGACATTGCTATGGATCGGAGTCTGATAGATGCAGACCTATACGAGGCACTCGGTCAGTATCCTGAATGCTTTCTGGATCCAGACACTCAACTGAAAATTAGTTATTTGTCTTTGAAAGAAAAATGTAGGAAAGACCAAGGCACAGGGCTTTTGCTTCTCCCAGAACCCAAAAAGCCAAAAACTGTCCAGGGGCTTAGAGACAAGGTATCTGTGATAGATCTACTGCATGCACAACTTCTGGAACCATCTGATATTGAAGAATTGAAAGAAGGCAGATTGAGAATTCAGGACATTGAGTACCGCCTGCGCTCCTACTTGGGACTGTCCACCTGCATAGCAGGAGTATATGACGAAGCCAGTGATAAGGTGATGACATTTTATAAAGCCATGAAAGATGGACTGATGGAACATGGGACTACTCTGGAGCTTCTTGAAGCCCAGGCTGCCACTGGTTTTGTAGTTGATCCAGTCAACAACACTCACCTGACTGTTAGTGATGCTTACAACAAAGGATTGTTTGGGCCAGAGTTCAAGGACAAAATGCTTTTGGCAGAAAAAGCTGTAACTGGTTATAAACGATCTGGTACAAATAAGGTTATCTCCCTCTTCCAGGCAATAGAGGTGGGTCTTGTTGAAAAAGCACACGGCATCCGTATGTTAGAGGCCCAGATTGCAAGTGGCGGTATCATTGATCCTGAACACAGCCATCGAATTGATCTGAATGTGGCCCACCTCAGAGGGTACATTGATGACAAAATGAAAAAGATCCTGTCTGATCAGGATGTGGATGCTAAGGGCTTTATTGACCCAAACACAGAGGAAAACTTAACCTATACTGAGCTTAAGAAACGCTGCATTACTGATAAGAAGACTGGTTTGATTGTTTTGCCAATTGCAGACAAAATAAAACAGGATGCATCAGTAAAAAACACCACAAGAGAGAGGAGAATAGTTATTGTGGACCCAGAGACTAATAAAGAGATGACTGTTCGTGAAGCATACAATAAAGGATACATTGACTATACTACCTTCATGGAGCTGTCTCAGCAGGAATGTGAGTGGGAAGAGATCACCATCACTTCTCCAGATGGTGCCAAACGATTTGTTATCATTGACAGGAAGACAGGAAGAGAGTATGACATCAATGAACTGCTTGAGAAAGGAGTCATTGACCACTCAGTCTTTCATCGATACCAGTCACGTACCATCACTTTAACACAGTTTGCAGATTTTATCATTGAAAAGACTGAGCATAACATATTGCCCCCAACAAATGCGTTAGTTCCATCTTCCATGTCCTCATCCTCAACGGTATCAAGAAATGCGGTTTCTCTGTCAAAGATGACCCCCACAATACCACCTACTATTCAAGAGCAAAGCTCTGCAACTAAAAGTGTTGCTCAAGATTCGACTAACACCGTGAAGCAAATGTCAAGTGTTTCGATCACACTGGCCTCTCCTGTTGAAAGTGTTAGTGAAAGGGATCCTGTGGGTGCCATATTTGATACTGAGACTTTAGAAAAAATATCTATCACAGAGGCAATTAAACGTGGTCTTGTGGATAACATTACTGGCCTGAGACTACTCGAGGCCCAGTCCTGCACTGGGGGAATTATAAATCCAGCAAATGGCCATCGCCTCGGCATCCAAGAAGCTTCTCGCCTAGGTATAATTAATGATGATATGGCTACTAAACTCAAGCCAGCCCAGAAAGCATTTTTTGGCTTTGAAGATGTAAAAACTGGCACTAAAATGTCTGTTGCTGAAGCCATTAAGGAGATGTGGGTACCTTATGAGGCAGGCCAGAGGTTTATGGAGTTTCAGTTTGTAACAGGAGGGCTTTATGACCCAGAACTTGGCTGTAGAAGGACTATTGCAGATGCTCTGAAAATTGGCTGGATCAATGGTAGCACTGCTACAAAGCTCCAAGACATCAGTCACCACACAAAAATTCTAACATGCCCCAAGAGCAAACTGAAAATTTCCTATCAGGAGGCACTTGAAAATTGTCTGGTAGAGGAGTCCACTGGGGTGAAAATGCTACAAGCATCATCTGTCTCCTCCAGAGGAATAAGCAGTCCTTACAATTTTGCCTCTGCCCCAGAATCCAGCACAGGTTCTCGTACTGGCTCACAACGTAGTTCCCGAAGGAGCAGTTTGGATTTAGGCTCCCCCACTTCCGTAGTGACCAGTCATCACAGTCATACCAGGCTCACCAGCCTCACCACCAGATCGGAAAAGAACCAAAAATAGAATGACTGCATCTATAGTCTATATCATTGTTAGTGAATCTGAATCCCTGATAAGTACTTTGATTGAGGTCAATAGAAACGTAACCTAATGATATTCTGCAAAAGAAGAGACGCAAGATTGATGTTTTAAATTTGCATGTGATGGGTGTCTGAGGTTAACACAAAGTGGGCCAAGAAATGTCTGTCATGTTGTAATTTTGCATGCACTTCTTGTATTTCAGTAGAAATTTCCTAATTTTAGATTTTAGGCTTTGGTAACAGTTATACAGTGTTTGGATTTGTTCTGCTTCTTTTTTTTTTTTTTTTTCTGTGTGGCTGTGAAGTTTAATGGTATATCTCAGTTTGCTTGGTTTCATGCAAGTTTAAGTTCTGTAACACTTTCTAAGTAACTCAAAATAAAAGCTTTAACCTTCTTTTTTCTTTGAGAGTTACTGGATGTCACTTTTTACATAGTAATATACTATTAGTAACATATTAACACACATTTTAAAATGTAAATATGTAAGATTATAGCCAGTGGTTATATTCAATCTCCAGTTTGTCGGCATGTTGTTGATAAAAATTAAGGACCAACACATTCACACATTGTCCACAGATTAACAGTAAGTAAAAGCACAATTGCATGGTTGAATACATATAGGTTTTATGGACGCAGGAAACAGAGACAGATGGTGGGGACTTTGACAAACTATTTGCTAATGAGCTCAGGTCATAATCAAAACAGTACAACATGACAAAGTATTTAGTTCTGCATTAACACTAATGTACAGATAAATTGAAAAGACGGCTTGTCACTACTGACATGCTTCTAAGCTTGGATGTTTTGGTAAAGGATATGGTTTCCTATGTACAGGGCTTGGTCACATAGCCCATGCTATCAATGTCATGGTTAGGGATGGGAATTGAAAAACGTTTCTTGTTTAGAACTGGTTCCCTGTGTGTCAATTCCTTGGAATTGCTTGCCAAGTTTTCTAACAATTCACTTATCGATGCCAGTGGTTGGGAATGATGTCCTCGCGCAACGTGCCTAGTGACGTCATACAGCAAAATGGTGGCACCTGGGCGGAAGTCTGGCTACATTTTACAAGACTGCAACAGTGCTACATGTAACAATTGAAAGATTGATATTTAATCAAGAGGAGGACGTACGAGCAATATTCTGTAACATTTGAAGACATAACGCAATAACTATAATTGAAAGTCTCCTTTTTGAACAGCGCCAATCTCATCCTAGCAGCAGTAAATACAACAGGTGCACACTCACCGTCTGTCATTTTTGCGCTTTTACCAGTTCATTTAAAATGAATGCCTTCTCATTAAGATGAGCAAGATGAGAGACAGATTCTGACTGACTCTGAGGCGGCCGGTAAGCTCCAGTTCATGTCTGCCGCCCAGTGCTAACTTCTCCTTTCACCGCGGCAGGGATGAGTTAGTACACGCAGGACAGACAACTAGTGAATACATCAGAGGTGTGGACTCGAGTCACATGACTTGGACTCGAGTCAGACTCGAGTCATGAATTTGATTACTTTAGACTCGACTTGACAAAATGTAAAGAGACTTGCAACTCGACTTAGACTTTAACATCAATGACTTGTGACTTCACTTGGACTTGCGCCTTTTGACTTGACATGACTTGCTACTTTCCCCAAAACCCAAAGCTTAAAAAGTTATTTGGGAGCGCTCCGTATCTTTCATTTTCTACGTCTGTGTCTATCAGCGTGTTGTTCCTGTCAGCTGGTGTGCTCTCAGTACAATAGCCAATCAAATTAGATCTACGTTGTTTTCATCACACATCATTCATCCAATCAAATTGCAGGAGAACCAATGAAGAAGAGTTGTCAAACAACGCGGCAGTGAGAAACAATTATGCCAAAGTTGGTTTCGTTCGGGTATAAAAACTACGACTTGGTCCACAAAAAACGAGTTGCCGTATGCAAATCACGCAGTTCGAATATTACAGATGGAGACGCAACAACTTCCAACTTCGTTCGACATTTGAAGTTGCACAAAGAAGGGTAAGTTTTGAATGTAAGATAACGTTTATTGGCTAAATAACGTGACTTTTATTTGCTGTGTAGTTAAATCAGTGAGGCTGCAAACTCATTGCTAACATTATAACTATAGACATCTTATAAGTAGACGCAGCATCGAGCGCTACTGCCTACTGGCGCAGACGAGATGCGGGGCCGCCATCTTGGAGTGGTGATCCGCTCCACTCAGGGCAATTCATTTGGCAGGAGCAATGAACTGTCAGCGCATTAAATTCATCTTACCTCACTGAATACCACTGATTTTCACGTGCTTTTTTGTCGTACGTGTAGCTATGATAACGGACACATGTTTTGGCGTGTTTTGTTATTCATAGTTTGCTTAACAGTGATATAATATTCTTATATGCTATAAGTGACCAGACGTCCGAGATCAAAACTGGGAATATAATCCCAGAGAAGGGGGAAAAAAACGGTCAGCTATTTTTAAATTGAAGAAACAATATGGTTAGGTTATATATACATGCGTATATCTTATATAAACAATGTATGAATACATTAGAAATCTGTATATCTTATAGACTGTATCTCTGTTGCTGCAGCAGCAGAGAGTTTATTCTGTCTTGACACTTTGTATTGTTTTTTGTATTACATTCTTCCCTTAAACGATCATGTTTACAGTGATTGTTTTATATGTATTTTTTATGTATGTCGCTTTGGATAAAAGCGTCTGCCAAATACTTAAACATATATAAACACCTGAAAGTCTTTATATCAGCTAAAATCACCAATCTGTTTCACTGGATTCAGAATAAAACCAAACTCTGTCTTACCCAACAATGTTAGTATTTGAATATTGTTATTTGGAAACTTATTCCTGTTACTATTATACTCTTAAGAAAGTATTGTCTTATATTTTGCCTAAAATGAGAATGCATGATAATCAGTGGCGGCTGGTGAATTTTGTTTTAGGTGGGGCTGAAAGTTTGTAAACCAAACCCCTGTAGGGGCGTCATCCTCCCCCAGAAGATTTATTTGTGATTTTCACATACAAATATTGAAGATCTTTGCTCCTTCTCAACTCTGTGGTAATATTATTTTCATAAAATACAACCATTAGTACGTTAATGTTAAATCTTACTTGTGAAAAGTAATCCCCCGATTCCTATTTTCAACAGTCCGCTCATTTGAGCAGGAAAACGCTGAACACCATCTTTGTTTTCTACCTGTCAACTGGTTTAGGCTGCTCGCCGGCTCCTCATCACCACTTCAAGATGGCGGCCAAATTGCTCGCGTCACAGCACCCAATGCTGCTTCTACTTATAAGATGTCTATGGTTATAACGTCATCGCAAACACGGCAATCTATTTCGTCCACTGCAGTTCGCTACCTTATTCATACTTTTTGTCAAGTGATTTTCTTAAGCAGGGTTGCATAAGGTACCTACACATAATGTTACGTTAGTCAATGTATCACACACAGTAACATAACGTTAGACGGCGGTCAGCAGCACCGGGTATTTTAGCCACCTACAAAAAGACAAACATAGTCAAATAAAGGTCAGTTAAAATGCATACTATATTAAGAATATGTGTACATATTGCATAGGGCCCTGACATCTAAAAAATACAACTCTGTTCATTGTTATGTTCATGTATTTGTTATGTTTTTCATGTGTACGCACACATCAACACACATACAGTATGAGATGAGATCAATGAGATAAGGTAAGAACAGGATAGAAACTGCTGTGGAACTAGTTACAATGCAATATGCCATGGAAATACAATGTTAACACTTTTGTACAAATAAGTACAGTTGCACTTGCTTTTTCAAATGTGTTTATTCTGTAAAGGAATGAGTTAAATGTTTAAAATGACTGGTTAATAGTGCTATTATGAAGTGCAATGTCAGCACAATTTTTTTCCTGCAATTTCAAATGCACTTGTTTTAATAAATAAATACAGCGTTTTAAAAGCATACACAATCTGTGTACCGGTAAATATATTAGTCTGTGGTTAAAATGACTTGAAAGGACTCGAAACTCAAAATGCAGGACTTGGGACTGGACTTGAGACTTTCCAGTCTTGACTTTGGACTTGACTCGGGACTTGCCTGTCTTGACTCGGGACTTGACTCGAGACTTGAGGGCAAAGACTTGAGACTTACTTGTGACTTGCAAAGCAATGACTTGGTCCCACCTCTGGAATACATTTGTGGTCAAAAGCTTGCACTCAATTGCCACAGTGCTCCTGATTTTCAAAAGGGTCAATGTTCACTGTAGTCAGAGAAAAGTTTCATGTTTTCCTTCAACCACATTTTCACTCAGTCATTTCCATTCTACTTCCATTCCATTCATGTCAGCAATTCAACTTCAAATGTGAAACTAATATATGATATAAACTCATGCAAAGTGAGATATGTCAAGCCTTTATTATACATTTTGATTATCATGGCTTACAGTTTTTGAAGACCCAACACATTATGAGATTTTCCATTCAAGGTTTTTATAAACTGTACGCCATTATCATCAACATTATATCAAAAGAAGACTTGAAATGTCTTGAGTTGCCTGTTGTGTATATGATAGAATGTAAATCATTGTAAATCCAAACAAACCATTCTAATATTGATGAGTTTCATCAGTATATTTTCTAGGGAGATGACAAAAAGATTTTAAAAGTTTAAAACATTTTACTAAATGTTGCATTCTTGCATAAATAACGTATTTTAATAAATTCTACAGAATATTTCATTCCTATATTTTCAAAAGTAATTTTTTTCTATTCTATGTGTCTCTTAAGACCTCACCGTTGGCTTTGTAAGGCCATGTTACCTTTCAACAAGGGCTGTCAAGGGGACAAAATATTTAGTCGTGATTAATCGCATTTCGTTCATAGTCAACTCAAAATTAATCGCAATTAAACGCAGATATATATAATTTTTCATCATTAATAAGTGAACCCTAGACCGATCATTTTCAAGTTGTAACACCTTGAACGGATCATTACTTTGAAATCATGAAATCGTCAATCATGAAATGTGTTTTAGACATTATGCTTTTTTAAACTGCTCAACACAAAAAGGACAACCACGATTTAATGACAATAAAAAAAAAATGTCTGCTGTGTGTTGGTTTCTTGCCAGATTTTGTATAAATAGAGAATTTATATTCCTGCTTTAGGAGCACTTGCATTCAGAGCAGGAGCTACACTTCCATGATAGCAGATAACGGTTTAACTCATAAATAACACAAAATGTGAATTGTTATGATCATGCTTTGATTATCAAAGATATTTGGTAATATCCATCCATCCATTTTCTACCGCTTGTCCCTTTTGGGATCTGCTGAAATCTGTGATATTTCTACCTGAATAAATGTTTTTGATATTCTGTACATGACATGTTGTACAAGTTATTGGTCTTCCTATTGCTGCATGACAATGTTTCAACCTCCTCTATTAATTAATAAAATGTAATATCCAGCCTGCTAATCATTCTGTAATTGAGGATTTTACCAGAAATTGATATAAAATGCATGATTGTAATGTAAGACATTTTATTTTGTGAATGCAGTTAAACCGAATGTATAGCGTAGAGCTTTTATTTTGAAGACGGGATAGTTTGTGATTGGTTTGAGAAAGTGTCTTGACATGCTTTGATGTTGGATCAACTGTTTGCAATTAAAAAAAAGTCTCCTTTCGACTTCCTGCCGACCGTCTTTCATTTTTGTTGAGCTTTTATGTCATCTTACTTACTAAAGCAGTCACAGCAACAATGTAAATATTATCTTATTACTGCATCTTAACTGTAATCTAAACACGGAAGTGAAGCACCACCCACCTCTGAACGACGCATGCATCAGGCATTGTCACCTCTTCTCACGGCGAAAAATAGTCCTTTCCTGTCTGGAGAACAACTTGCCATGGCTTTGAACCTGATATTTCAATAAGGTAGCCTTTCCTTCCTTTCCTTCGTCCATTTCTGCTCGCTTTTGGTAAGTGAACGGCAGCCAAATCCCACCCGCTACGGCACGGCTCAAAGGTAAAAAAGGACACGTGCGCGTTCATCTCCCATTAAAATAGTTAGTGCTGTTATTGATATTCATAGTTAACACTTTATTACCGCGTTAACTTTGTTTTAAATTAGATTTTCCTCTAAAGTTATATTTCTCCTCTTGTTGAGAATAATTTTTGTACGTTCCTGGGTAGTAGGTTATAATTTGCTTTGTACATAGTTTTTGATGTATTCAGCCGCACCAAATCATTACATTTTACTAATTTAGATTCCATAAATAAAGGATTTGTATGTTCTCTATATCAAACATTATGTATTATTCTAACCGCCCTCTTTTGTAACAGGGTTAGTGTATGTAGTGCACTTTAGTAATTATTTCCTTCACTTCTACACAATAACTCAGATATGATAACACTAGCGATAGCGAGCAGTATAGAATACAAAGTGATTTTTTTAGGTCCAGAAAATAAAAACTAATTTCCACTTTATGTTGCATATTTTTTCAATTAGATTTCGAGTTCATTTTATCACTGTTATTACACCCAAAATTAGGTTTATTTTACTCTTTAAATGTTTACTCAATTTTTTGGTATTTTTGTTTGACTTTCTCTTGTACTGTTATCAAAGAGCATTATTTTACTTTTACTGAGATTCAAAGATAGTCTGTTTTTGTCAAAAATTCTTTTAAATGTTTAATTTCTTCTGTTATTATTTGCATTAGCTTCCGTGTGTTCGCTCCTGAACAAAACACTGTTGTGTTGCCTGCTAATAGTATTAACTTTAATTCCGTAGTAACTTTACAGATGTTGTTTATATAAATATCAAACCATTGTAGTCCTAGTATTGACCCCTGGGGTACGCCACAAGATATATTCAGTGTTTTAGACGTGTGTTCGCCTAGCTTCACATATTGCTTCCTGTTGGTGAAGTAGCTTCGTATCCACTTCAGTACCAGCCCTCTGATGTCATACCGTTCTAATGTATTAATTAAGAATACTGTTACTACACTTTGTTTACCATCTATTGCGTTAGTAATTTTTTCTGTTATTTTGATTAATGCCATCAATGTTGAAATGTTAGCTCTAAATCCGTGTTTATTTTCTGCTAGTGTTCAACTTAAGTTTTGAATTTCTCTAATCTTTTATTTAATAATTTTTCGATGATTTTTGAAAATTGTGGAAGTAAAGAAATCGATCTGTAGTTTGTAAATTGGTGCTTGTCTCCAGTTTTACATATTGGTAACACTTCCGCTATTTTTCATTTTGTCAGGGAATTTGCCTGTTTAAAACAATACGTTGCTTATATGTTTTAGAGGTTCAGGAATTTCTTCTATAACATTTTTAACTGATTCCGCATCCATCCCATGACGAGGTGGGGCAGTTGGGAGAGTGGCCGTGCCAGCAACCTGAGGGTTCCTGGTTCAATCCCCACCTTCTACCAACCTCGTCATGTCCGTTGTGTCCTTGAGCAAGACATTTCACCCTTGCTCCAGTCCTGATGGGTTGTGGTTAGGGCCTTGCATGGCAGCTCCCGCCATCAGTGTGTGCATGTGTGTATGAATGGGTGAATAGTGAAATAGTGTCAAAGCGCTTTGAGTACCTTGAAGGTATACAAGTAACCCTATTTACCATTTAGATTTGTACAAACCCAAAAGCAGTGAAGTTGGCATGTTGTGTAAATCGTAAATAAAAACAGAATACAATGATTTTCAAATCCTTTTCAACTTATATTCATTTGAATGTACTGCAAAGACAAGATATTTAATGTTTAAACTGAGAAACAATTTTTTTTTTTTTTGGCAAATAATCTTTAACTTAGAATTTAATGGCAGCAACACTTTGCAAAAAAGTTGGCACAGGGGCATTTTAACCACTGTGTTACATGGCCTTTCCTGTTAACAACACTCAGTAAACATTTGGGAACCGAGTAGACCAATTTTTTAAGCTTTTCAGGTGAATTATTTCCCATTCTTGCTTGATGTACAGCTTAAGTTGTTCAACAGTATGGTGTCTCCGTTGTCGTATTTTACGCTTCATAATGCGGCACACATTTTCAATGGGAGACAGGTCTGGACTACAGGCAGGACAGTCTAGTACCCGCACTCTTTTACTACGAAGCCTGTTGTAAAACGTGCAGAATGTGGCTTGGCATTGTCTTGCTGAAATAGGCAGGGGCGTCCATGAAAAAGACTTTGCTTGGATGGCAACATATGTTGCTCCTAATCCTGTATGTACCTTTCAGCATTAATGGTGCCTTTACAGATGTGTAAGTTACCCATGCCTTGGACACTAATGCACCCCTATACCATCACAGATGCTGGCTTTTGAACTTTGCGCCTATAACAGTCCAGATGGTTCTTTTCCTCTTTGGTCCGGAGGACACAACGTCCACAGTTTCCAAAAACAATTTGAAATGTGGACTTGTCAGACCACAGAACACTTTTCCACTTTGCATCAGTCCATCTTAGATGATCTCGGGCCCAGCAAAGTCGGCGCCGTTTCTGGGTGTTGTTGATAAATGGCTTTCGCTTTGCATAGTAGTTTTAATGTCATGATCGTTACCCGGATCATGGCATGATTTATGTTGGTTATGTTTCTGGTTTTAGTCTGTTTCCTGGTTGCACCCTCTTTTCCTGTTCATTCTTGGTTTCCATGGGCACTGATTCTCCTCACCTGTCTTAGTTTTGCAATTAGTGTTTCCACCAGGTGTTTTGGCTAATCACTCCCCTTTATAGTTTCCTGTCACCCAGCAGTAAGTGCTGGGTCAATGTTTGCAATAGGCAACATTTACGTCCTCCTGTTTTTGCTCCACGCTCTTTATATTATTCTGCCGACCAGAATCCCGGTTTTTTCACCCTTGGTGACATTTTGATTTTTATTTAGCTCCACGCTTGCTAGCGTCCTCAGTTTTTGTATTTTTGTCCTGTCTTTTATTTATTAAATATACTTAAATCTTACCTGCACTCCACTCCTGCTTGTCTCCTGCCTTGGAAGGAACACGACAACCACAACCATGCACCGAAGACGTAACAGATTGACCCAGCCAGACGAAGTGTTCCTGTCCAACACGGACAAACAAGAGATCCTCCTGGAACTCCAAGCGGACACCCAGCCGTGGCAACACGAGGACGAAGCCGAGCTGTCCGAAGAAGACCTTCCGGCCGACGCCATGGTAGCATGGGAGCAGCTAATGGCTAAGTTCACGGAAGCAGAGACCCGTTTCCTCCCCCACTCTCAAGCCACCCGGACGTCGTCCACCCCACCCGGTACGCGAAGGCTCGGGCAGCGGGGCAGCTCAGAGCAGGCGCAGAAGGGGTACCAGATGGACACTTTGCCCTCAACAATGTCTGCCAGGCTCTTCCCGTGCGGCTTCTTCTCCCCTCAGTCACCACCTGCTGGCAACTGTCCAGAAAGGCGCCAGCGGCGCAGACTCACAAGGCCAGATTCCAGGCTTCCTAGAGCCCACCCGCCCGTGCCCTCTGCTCCCGCCGAACAAGCGCTCCCCCCACCAGCTCCATCTAGCATCTGGAATCTGCTTCCTGAGGGGGGGGCCAGTGCTGGTAGCGTGTCAGCGGGACAAGCAGACCTCATTCCACTGAGGATGCTGCCTGCCTCTCCTCCAGCGGGGGCGCTGTCTGCTTCGGTCCTACTTCCTGCCCCAGTGCCACAAAGCAAGTTGGACCCGCCAGAGAAGTACAGTCCGGCTTGGGTGGATGAGTGGTACCGCAAGGTACTTATTGAACTGCAACTGGAGGAACAATCCCAATCAGCAGAGAACACTCCGCCCACTCCTCTGGCTCCTCCCACGCCGACAGCCCGAACGCCTGCCACTCTGACGCCACCATCAACCCTGGTGGTCCTGCAAACGCCATCCTCTCCACCTCCTGCTCCAGCGCTGCAAAGCACAAGAGACCCCGCAGAGACCGACCCAGTAAAAAGGGCATTGCACCAACAGTCCAAACAACTTGGACAACAGGAGGAACAGTTTGGCGTTCTTGGGGCTTGCGTCAACGCCATGGCGGAGCACCAAGATGCCCGCCTTGATGCATTGGAGAAACAGATGGGAAGTATACTCTCCGCACTGCAGGTGATGATTCCCCCTACGGCCAACCCAGCAGTCCAGCTGAGACATCCACCACCCACAGAGACTCCGTTGCCTGATTCGTCCTTGGCTCCGCCCACGCCGACAGACGAGCCGCCTGCTCCGCCTATGGCTCCGCCCACGCCGACAGACGAGCCGCCTGCTCCGCCTCTGGCTCCGCCCACGCCGACAGACGAGCCGCCTGCTCCGCCCACGCCGACAGACGAGCCGCCTGCTCCGCCTCTGGCTCCGCCCACGCCGACGGCGCCTCCTGCTTCCATGGCGACGGCGCCTCCTGCTTCCATGGCGACGACGCCTCCTGCTTCCATGGCGACGACGCCTCCTGCTTCCATGGCGACGACGCCTCCTGCTTCCATGGTGACGACGCTTCCTGCTTCCACGGCGACGACGCCTCCTGATTCCACGGCGACGACGCCTCCTGATTCCATGGCGACGACGCTTCCTGTTTCCACGGCGACGACGCTTCCTGTTTCCACGGCGACGACGCTTCCTGTTTCCACGGCGACGACGCTTCCTGTTTCCACGGCGACGACGCTTCCTGTTACCATGGCGACGACGCCTCCCGCGCCTGCCTCGCCTACGACGTACCCACCTCGTGTCCGGCGGGCCGCAGCACGGCGCCGCCCACCTCCTCGTGTCCGGCGGGCTGCACCTCGGCGCCGCCCACCTCCTCTTCTCCGGCGGGCCGCACCTCGGCGCCGCCCACCTCCTCTTGTCCGGCGGGCCGCACCTCGGCGCCGCCCACCTCCTCTTGTCCGGCGGGCCGCACCTCGGCGCCGCCCACCTCCTCTTGTCCGGCGGGCCGCACCACGGCGCCGCCCACCTTGTCGTTTCTGGACTTTTCATGGACGCTTTTGGCGCCAACAGCAGCGACGCCCCAGACTTTGGTACAGGACTCAAAGACTGCTGAGGTTCTGGCGCCAGTCTCGTCCGCCTCCTCAACGGCCACAGACATGGCCGTTCCGAGGTCGCCCGCCTCGACGATTGCGGCGACAATCCACCCGCCGCCGCCACCTGACTTGTCCCCGGTGGCTTCGGGGACACATTGCCTGGCGGCCCACCACCAAGTCCTCCCTCCACCCTCCCGTGACTTTTGACTTTCTGGGTTTTTTTTGTTGGGGAGGGGTTTTCTAGTTTGGGACGTCTGGGATCCGTCCCTTAAGGGGGGGGTTATGTCATGATCGTTACCCGGATCATGGCATGATTTATGTTGGTTATGTTTCTGGTTTTAGTCTGTTTCCTGGTTGCACCCTCTTTTCCTGTTTATTCTTGGTTTCCATGGGCACTGATTCTCCTCACCTGTCTTAGTTTTGCAATTAGTGTTTCCACCAGGTGTTTTGGCTAATCACTCCCCTTTATAGTTTCCTGTCACCCAGCAGTAAGTGCTGGGTCAATGTTTGCAATAGGCAACATTTACGTCCTCCTGTTTTTGCTCCACGCTCTTTATATTATTCTGCCGACCAGAATCCCGGTTTTTTCACCCTTGGTGACATTTTGATTTTTATTTAGCTCCACGCTTGCTAGCGTCCTCAGTTTTTGTATTTTTGTCCTGTCTTTTATTTATTAAATATACTTAAATCTTACCTGCACTCCACTCCTGCTTGTCTCCTGCCTTGGAAGGAACACGACAACCACAACCATGCACCGAAGACGTAACATTTAACTTGCACTTACAGATGTCGCAACAAACTTTAGTTACTGACAGTGTTTTTCTGAAGTGTTCCTGAGCCCATGTGGTGATATATTTTACACACTGATGTTGATGCAGTACCGCCTGAGGGATCTAAGGTCACGGGCGTACAGCTTACGTGCAGTGATTTCTCTAGATTCTCTGAAACTTTTAATGATATTACTGACCATAGATAGTAAAATCCCTAAATTGCTTGCAATAGCTTGTTGAGAAATGTTGTTCATAAACTGTTCGACAATTTGTTCCTAAAGTGGTGACACTAGTCCCATCCTTGTTTGTGAATGACTGAGCATTTCATGGAAGCTGCTTTTATACCCAATCATGGCAACCACCAATTCCCAATTAGCCTGTTCCAAATAAGTGTTTCATGAGCATTCCTCAACTTTTTCAGTCTTTTTTGCCAGTTGTGCCAGCTTTTTTGAAACAGGTTGCAGGCATCAAATTCCAAATGAGTTAACATTTGCAAAAAATATCAAAGTTTCTCAGTTCGAACGTTAAGTATCTTGTCTTTTCAGTCTATTCAATTGAATATAGGTTGAAAAGGATTTGCAAATCATTGTATTCTGTTTTTATTTACGATTTATACAACGTGCCAACTTGACTGGTTTTGGGTTTTGTGCTTCCTTACAATTTTGATGATTTTCTCTTTTTTTTACATTACCCGGTACTAAGGAACATCAAGTTGGGATTTCTTTATATCTTATCATTCAAGTCCTCAACATCATTCACATTTGGAATCCTTTGTTCCAGCTTTATTCTACAAACCCCGTTTCCATATGAGTTGGGAAATTGTGTTAGATGTAAATATAAACGGAATACAATGATTTGCAAATCATTTTCAACCCATATTCAGTTGAATATACTACAAAGACAACATATTTAAAGTTCAAACTGATAAACATTTTTTTCCCCGCAAATAATCATTAACTTTAGAATTTTATGCCAGCAACACGTGACAAAGAAGTTGGGAAAGGTGGCAATAAATACTGATAAAGTTGAGGAATGCTCATCAAACACTTATTTGGAACATCCCACAGGTGTGCAGGTTAATTGGGAACAGGTGGGTGCATCCCAAAAAATGCTCAATCTTTCACAAGAAAGGATGGGGCGAGGTACACCCCTTTGTCCACAACTGCGTGAGCAAATAGTCAAACAGTTTAAGAACAACGTTTCTCAAAGTGCAATTGCAAGAAATTTAGGGATTTCAACATCTACGGTCCATAATATCATCAAAAGGTTCAGAGAATCTGGAGAAATCACTCCACGTAAGCGGCATGGCCGGAAACCAACATTGAATGACCGTGACCTTCGATCCCTCAGACGGCACTGTATCAAAAACCCACATCAATCTCTAAAGGATATCACCACATGGGCTCAGGAACACTTCAGAAAACCACTGTCACTAAATACATTTTGTCGCTACATCTGTAAGTGCAGGTTAAAGCTCTACTATGCAAAGCGAAAGCCATTTATCAACAACATCCAGAAACGCCGCCGGATTCTCTGGGCCCGAGATCATCTAAGATGGACTCATGCAAAGTGGAAAAGTGTTCTGTTGTCTGACGAGTCCGCATTTCAAATTGTTCTTGGAAATATTCGACATCGTGTCATCCGGACCAAAGGGGAAACGAACCATCCAGACTGTTATCGACCCAAAGTTCAAAAGCCAGCATCTGTGATGGTATGGGGGTGCATTAGTGCCCAAGGCATGGGTAACTTACACATCTGTGAAGGCACCATTAATGCTGAAAAGTACATACAGGTTTTGGAATAACATATGCTGCCATCTAAGTGTCGTCTTTTTCATGGACGCCCCTGCTTATTTCAGCAAGACAATGCCAAGCCACATTCAGCACGTGTTACAACAGAGTGGCTTCTTAAAAAAAGAGTGCGGGTACTTTCCTGGCCTGCCTGCAGTCCAGACCTGTCTCCCATCGAAAATGTGTGGCGCATTATGAAGCGTAAAATACAACAGCGGAGACCCCGGACTGTTGAACGACTGAAGCTCTACATAAAACAAGAATGGGAAAGAATTCCACTTTCAAGGCTTCAACAATTAGTTTCCTCAGTTCCCAATCGTTTATTGAGTGTTGTTAAAAGAAAAGGTGATGTAACATAGTGGTGAACATGCCCTTTCCCAACTACTTTGACACGCGTTGCAGCCATGAAATTCAAAGTTAATTATTATTTGCAAAAAAAAAATAAAGTTTATGAGTTTGAACATCAAATATCTTGTCTTTGTAGTGCATTCAATTGAATATGGGTTGAAAAGGATTTGCAAATCATTGTATTCCGTTTATATTTACATCTAACACAATTTCCCAACTCATATGGAACGGGGTTTGTAATATTCACAAAGTAATCATTAAAGTGTTTAGCTAGTTTGTTCATATTGTCAATTTTTATATTACAATCCAGAAAATATATTTTTTTTATACAAACATTTTAAATCCCTTTGTCATCCACGGTTAATTGTTCTTCATTGGTTTCTTACTAAGCTATGTCATAAACAATCAGGAGCGATTTGAGAAATGTTCCATTTGCTTCATCTACATAATTTTCACGGACCACAACGTCCCAATTTTGTCCTCTTAGTTCATTCTTCATTGCAATCATGTTTTTCTCTGTGCACTCTCTCTGAAAAGTCTTTGTCGTCAACGCCATGAATTGATTTACGTAGACCCCGACATAAACAAGTTGAAAAACTTATTCGGGTGTTACCATTTAGTGGTCAATTGTACGGAATATGTACTGTACTGTGCAATCTACTAATAAAAGTTTCAATCAATCAACCAATCAAAGCCTCTTCTCCTGTAGTAGTCGTCATAGAACGTAAAAACTGGCAAATGATCACTGATGTCCATTATGAGCAGAGCGCTTGTGGCAATATCAAAGTCATCTGTGAAAATATTATCAATGAGTGTGGCACTGTGTCCTGTGATTCTGCTTGGTTTGGTGATTTTTGGATACAGACTCATAATGTACATTGTATCTATAAAGTCATCAATGATTTTCTGCTTATTTGGGTTCAAAAGGTAGATGTTAAAGTCTCCACATAAGAAAATCTGATTGACTGATTTTAGTGAAGGTTGTCTTAATCCAGTCTTCAAACAGCCCACACTTGATTTCGGTGCTCTATATATACACATGTGATCAATACATTTTGGCGTTTCTCATTGCATATTTCAGTAGTTAAGACATTGTCAATAACAAATGACATTTACCACCTGATCCTGATCCTGATCCCGATCCTGATCCGATCCCATAACCCCGCAGGGTTGTTGGGGCACCACAGAGGATCTGTTTATCAGCTCTCTCTATCCCTCTCTGTCCTCAGCAGCTCTCATTGCCTCAGTGAGTTTCAAGTGAGTCCATTCTCTGATGTTATCTTCCCATCTTTTCTTTTGTCTCCCTCGTCTCCTGCCACCTTGTATGGTGCCTTGCAGGATGGTTTTTGCGAGGCCTGAGGATCTGGTGATGTGACCGTACCACCTCAGTTTCCGCTTTATGACCGTGGTGAACAGGTCATCATGTGGGCCGAGGGCTTTGCTGATCTTCTGCCGGACTTCTTCTTTTGTGACATGTTGGGTGTAGGAGATACCCATGAGTCTTCCGTAGCATCTCATCTCCATGCTCTGAATTATTTTCTGCAGCTCTGCTGTAAGGGTCCATGTTTCACAGGCGTAAAGGAAGATTGACATTACAAGTGAGCGCTGTAATCTCACTTTTGATGCCAGACTGATGTTTGTGTCTTTCCATCTGGGCTTGAGTTTTGCCAGGGCAGCAGTTGTTTGAGCACTTCTGGCAAGGACTTCCCGTTTGGGTCCTTCATCTGACACGATTGCTCCGAGGTACTTGAAGCTCAACACCGTGTCCAGTGCCTGTCCATTGACTTTGATGTCTGAGCAGATGCCATTGCTGTTGTTGGTCATCATTTTGTTTTTTTCAGCATGGATATCCATTCCATAGGCTCGGGAGGTGGTATCATTTACCACTCTGTATTGCAAATCCTTCATCGCGTACACTGCCACTCTCCCTTCACTCTTGTTATTTCTACAAATGGAATTTAGTTCATATCCTTCCAGTTTGAAATATTTTCCTTTCTTGTCATAAATCCACGTTTCTGATGCTGCAATTACTCTGAAAGGTTTATTTAATTAAATTTACTCCTCCGGTTGCGGAGGAGAGTCTGCCCCAAGTGGAGGAGTTCAAGTACCTCGGAGTCTTGTTCACGAGTGAGGGAAGAGTGGATCGTGAGATCGACAGGTGGATCGGTGCGGCGTCTTCAGTAATGCGGACGCTGTATCGATCCGTTGTGGTGAAGAAGGAGCTGAGCCGGAAGGCAAAGCTCTCAATTTACCGGTCGATCTACGTTCCCATTCGCCTATGGTCTTGAGCTTTGGGTTATGACCGAAAGGACAAGATCACAGGTACAAGCGGCCGAAATGAGTTTCCTCCGCCGGGTGGCGGGGCTTTCCCTTAGAGATAGGGTGAGAAGCTCTGCCATTCGGGGGGAGCTCAAAGTAAAGCCGCTGCTCCTCCACATCGAGAGGAGCCAGATGAGGTGGTTCGGGCATCTGGTCAGGATGCCACCTGAACGCCTCCCTCGGGAGGTGTTTAGGGCACGTCCGACCGGTAGGAGGCCACGGGGAAGACCCAGGAAACGTTGGGAAGACTATGTCTCCCGGCTGGCCTTGGAACGCCTCGGGCTTCCCTGCTTAGGCTGCTGCCCTCGTGACCCGACCTCGGATAAGCGGAATAAGATGGATGGATGGGTTTATTTAAATTGTTCCAAAAAAAGCTTTGTACTGTTGTAATTTGTATATGAACTTCTGCAGTTCAGATGAATGATTGACAGGTTGTTATCGGATTTAATGTTGGTTATTTACTGTCCATGTCTATAATACAAGCAGTTGTTCATTCTATGGGAGAAGAAATGTATGTCCGGATCTCTGTCATTTTCCACCAATGTTCCCTCTAATTGTTCATGTGTGTGAGCAAACACAAAAACTCCCTGAGCATTCAGTGGAGCACATGTGAGCAACATCACATGTGGCAATACCAGCAGCACACCTGTCTCAAACCAATATTTTATTATAACACTCAAATGAGAGGAGTCATTTTCATGAGATTATTTTGTAATATTAGTGATTTGGCCCACTTGTAATGAAAATAAAATAAATCTTGTTTTTCATAAGCTATGGAATAGTATTGTACAATATGTCTGGGTGGGGGTCCTGCTTTGGAAATCATTTGTACCCCTTTCAGAGATCACATTTAGTTGCCCTTAAACATCCTCATGTTGCACAATGAAATGTAAGCATAGGATGAAGTGTGCATTCCTGTAACTTTCTCTAGTAACAGCATTCCATGATTGATATCAATAAATGAACATTAATAATAAATGACAGTAACATAAGCATACGTATGACTGAGGAGTCATAGTGTAATTTTGTTTGGTGTTTGAGTTGTCCGACTTTTTGTGTGGCCATAAACGCACCAGTGGCTTAGTGGTATGCGTGTTGGTGACAGATGACAAGTTGCTTTTGGCCTGGATTGTACGGCAGAAAATGACTAGTTTTTCGAGATAGAAGTGTTTTACTCATGTTTTTGGTGTGGTTATGGCCGAATATAAACAGTTTTGCTCAATAAAGTGATTGATATAATTCCTGCCCTCGAAGCATCTCGATAGACGTTACAATAATTGAACGGTGTTCAATTGAACGGTGTTGACGAACACCGTTAGGGCCGCTCGTTGTCACTGTCACTCAGAGTTGCATTGCAAAATTACACAGAATAAATGATGTGTTTATTTTGTTTAGAATATATATATATATATATATATATATATATATATATATATATATATACATATATATATCTATTTTCTACCGCTTGTCCCTCTCGGGGTTATGGGGGTGTTTGAGCCTATCCCAGTTCCATTCGGGCGGAAGGCGGGTACACCCTGGACAAATCGCCACCTCATCGCAGGACAGGCAACATTTACACTCACATTCACACACTAGGGTCAATTTAGTGTATGTATATATGTATATATATATATATATATATATATATATATATATATATATATATATATATATATATATATATTTATATATACAGTATATATATATATATATATATATATATATACCGTATATGTACCGAGGATGTTGTTGTGGCTTGTGCAGCCCTTTGAGACACTTGTGATTTAGGGCTATATAAATAAACATTGATTGATTGATTGATTGATATATATACTGTATATATATATATATATATATATATCTATATATATATACTGTATATATATACATATATATATATATATATATATATGTATATATATGTGTATATATATATATATATATATATATATATATATATATATATATATATAAGATATATATATATATATATATACATGTATATATATATATATATATATATACAGGGCCGGCCCGTGGCATAGGCCGTATAGGCAAATGCTAAGGGCGCCGTCTATCAGGGGGCGCCACGCCAGTGCCACAAATGTTGGAGAAAAAAAAAGAAAAAAAATAAGTTGGTACTATTATTTCTAAATACAAAAAATAATCCCACGTTAATTAAAATGCAAAGTAAAGCCTATTTAACAGAAATATTATTTGTTACAACATTACGCCCCCCCCCTCCTCCCCCCGCACGGTGCGCCCCTTCCTTCCCGTATCATGACTCTTTTTGGACGTCACCACATCAAAAAATCAACACAAGATACCAAAACTGTCAGGTGCCCAGGGAAGAAAAAAGAGAAAAGAAGAGGAGGAGAAACGAGAAAAGACAGAGGTAGCAGGTAGGTAACGTTAGCCTACATTAAATTATTTGTCTGTTACAGAATGTGATAGTAACCTGGCTTTTTAGCATTAAGCTAATGTTACATGATTCGGCAATTGCTAATCAATAAATAGCTAGTTCTGTTTTAACGTCGGGTTAATATTGTGGAGGGGGCTAAATTGTTATGGAAAATAATAATGTAACGTTAGGTAATTACAGTACTCCCACCTTACATTCCTCAGGGACATTTCTTTCTTTCTTTAGTTTATTTCGAACATGAACACACTTACATCATAATACATCACACAATTTCATATCATTTCATTTTACATCATGCACGAAAAGGAGTAGGAAGAAGCAAAGCTTATTTAATCCTACCCCTTTCCCATTTCAAAGCGTTTACAAATATATAGAATCATTTACTGACCTTTTTATATAATAAAATAACATCTATGAATTAGTATACAACAGTTTTGTAATATGTAATTAATTAATTAATTCAGTCATTATTAACATACTGAGATGAAGAATATCTTATTGTCAATAAGGTTGAAAGTATTTCTCATAATTCTTCTTCTTTGTACTCTGTAAGCACTATTATTTTGAACAACCTCTTAAACTGGATCATATCAGTACAATTTTTAACTTCTTTACTTAATCCATTCCATCATTTAATTCCACATACTGATATGCTAAAAGTTCCAAGAGTTGTACGTGCATATAAATGTTTGTATTAGATCTTTTAAGCAGGTGTTTTTTGTTTACATTGTTATTGCCTTCTGGTTAGCTAATGTTTGCCCTGCAGGTAATCGTCACTTTTCCACCCCTTTATATATTAGGTATAGTTGTAAGTAAAAAAAAAAAAAGGTCAAAGACAAAGCTATTCGGGTTCTTGTGAGTATATACACTTCACTGCCGATGTGGGGGGGCGCCACCTAAAATCTTGCCTAGGGCGCCAGATTGGTTAGGGCCGGGCCTGTATATATGTGTGTGTGTATGGTTAGCGCCTTGCATGGCAGCTCCTACCATCAGTGTGTGAATGTGTGTGTCAATGGGTGAATGTGGAAATAGTGTCAAAGCGCTTTGAGTTCCTTAAAAAAGGTAGAAAAGCGCTATGCAAGTATAACCATTTACCATTTATTTACCATTTATGTTGTCTGGGGGCTTCCCTATTTATAAATTTGTGAAACTTTTTTTTTGAGTTTATAAAAAATGTTTGAGTTGGTGAAACATTTTTTGTTGAGTTTTGGCAGTAATTTTACTCAATAGATAAGCGGTAGAAAATGGATGGATGGAGGTTCTGGTTACACACACACACACACACACACAAACACACACACACACACACACACACACACACACACACACACACACACACACACACACACACACACACACACACACACACACACACACACACACACACACACACACGCACACACACACATTTTTATATACAGACCCACACACTAGTACACGGACATGTGAATGGGATTACACACGCACAGATTGAGATATGCGTTTGCAAATAATTTTGCTGCAATAGTACTTCCATAGTGCATGGCTTCAGGCGACAGAAACAAATTAGAACCATTGATCAATGTTCTACGTATATTTTTTCCACTCTTCCACCGGTCCCCGCAAAATAATTTCAAAATACAATCGCCCGTTTTTGTTAAACTGATAGAACTCCATTGTTGAAGTTGCAAAACACACTTGTGTAACAATACTATACGTATTTATGCCACCTCACAGGGCAATTGTCCACCTTTAGTGAGATTTTGTTCTACTGTTTCCGGTACAAATGTTTTATTTTGAAAGTGTTACCCGGAAGTGATTGAGAAGTATCGTCTGGTAGCATTTAGCACCGAGCACTGCAATTTTAACTTCGTGTCATTTCGTATCTGTTTGTTCTAGATAACATGACCTAACGGAAACGGTGCATGTATTTTTTTTCATACCCATTAAGGATAGAAACACGGCACAGGACGAGTACAGTATTTAAATCCCGCTGACGAGTCGCCATAAAGTAAACATTTGCTTTTTGTGTGGGTGTCGCCGAGTGTACAGAGGCTGTCCAGCTAAACATGTGTGGGTGGTAAACACGCACTGTGTTCATGAATGGTTGACTTCCGTCAGCGCTTTGTCAGGTGAAATCATGGCTGACGACCCTCAGAGAAATTTTCGCTCTGCTTATTATGAGAAAGTTGGCTTCAGAGGGGTGGAGGAGAAGAAATCTTTAGAAATACTACTCAAGGATAATCCTCTCGGTAAGTAACCAATTAGAAACGTGTGCCTCACTATTCCATGTTTTAGAACGGGGGTCAGCAACCCCGCTGTTGTGCCAAAATGTGAATGCCTGCCAAAAATTGATTGAATATTTTGATACTGACATATTTCAGCTCTGCATATTCTATAAGAATACCCTTTTGAGAATTACATACATCACAATTAAGTACCTACTGTACGGTTTACTACTTAATTTTCTGAAATTTGTAGGTATATTATTGCTATTGTTTACATTTTCAGTAGAGATGTCCGATAATGGCTTTTTTCCCCGATATTGTCCAACTCTTAATTACTGATTCCGATATCAACCAATACCGATATATACAGTCGTGGAATTAACACATTATTATGCCTAATTTTGTTGTGATGCCCCGATGGATGCATTAAACAATGTAACAAGGTTTTCCAAAATAAATCAACTCAAGTTATGGAAAAAAATGCCAACACGGCACTGCCATATTTATTATTGAAGTCACAAAAAGTATTTTTTTTTTTAACGTGCCTCAAAACAGCAGCTTGGAATTTGGGACATGCTCTCCCTGAGAGAGTATGAGGAGGTTGAGGTGGGGGTGTATATTGTAGTGTCCCGGAAGAGTTAGTGCTGCAAGGGGTTCTGGGTATTTGTTCTGTTGTGTTTATGTTGTGTTACGGTGCGGATGTTCTCCCGAAATGTGTTTGTCATTCCTGTTTGGTGTGGGTTCACAGTGTGGCGCATATTTGTAACAGTGTTAAAGTTGTTTATAAAGCCACCCTCAGTGTGACCTGTATTGCTATTGACCAACTTTGCATGGCATTCAGTTGTGTGTGTGAAAAGCCGTATATATTATGTGATTGGGCCGGCACGCAAAGGCAGTGCCTTTAAGGTTTATTGGCGCTCTGTACTTCTCCCTACGTCCGTGTACCACTCCGTACAGCGGCGTTTTAAAAAGTCATAAATTTTACTTTTTGAAACCGATACCGATAATTTCCGATATTACATTTTAAAGCATTTATCGGCCGATAATATCAGCCGGCCGATAATATCGGCAGTCCGATATTATCGGACATCTCTAATTTTCAGAATGTATAATTTTGTTTTTTAGAGAAATGCTATGACATTTTGTTATTATTATTATCTGGAATACATTTTTGGCAGCAGCAAAGTAGCCATTTGGTAGTATTTCACTCCAAAAAGGGTATTTCAACAAGTAAACAGTCCAGTAGGTACTTGATTTTGATATATGTAATGCCCATAAGGGTATTCTAGTAGAATAGGCAGAGATAAGATGTGTCAATGTCAAAATATTACTTGAAATACATTTTTGGCAGCAGCAAAGTGGTCGTTTGGGTATATTTTAGCTTTGTTAAGGGTATTTCAACAAGTAAACAGTACAGTTGGTACTTGATTTGGATATATGTAATTCTCATAAGGGTATTCTAGTAAAATGTGTGTGTGTAAATATGCGATGTGTAAATATCAATATAATACATTGAATCACTTTTTGTCAGTCAATATTACATTTAATGAACATGTTGCATAATGAATACATCCAAACACTTGATAAATATTTATTATGGGCACGAAGAAATCCATCCATCCATCCATTTTCTACCGCTTGTCCCTTTCTGGGTCACGGGGGGTGCTGGAGCCAAGAAATAACAGTTACAGTTGTATGTATCTTCCAAACAAGAAAGAGGTTTTATCACATCAACATCGGACTAACAACAGTCCTTTAAATCTCATCAATACCACAGAAAAGGCAAACTGTCATTTTCCGGACACGATAAAGGCTTAAAAAATGTCAAACACGTAGCGTTACAATAACCACGAAGATAAAGTGTTTGTCTTACACCGAGTAATCCACTGTGGACAGACGAAGCGAAGAAATGCAGGTTTAGCATAGTACCTCCATGGAGCTTTTTCAAAAATGTATGGAATTGGAAAAAGATGAGGTAAAATATATGTTTTTTGTTTCAATATAGTTTCTATAGGAGGACAAACATGACAAAAATCTTCCTAATTGTTAGAAATTCCACTGTTTATATGAAACATACTTCACTGATGGGAGTATTTGGCAAGTGTCGTTTTGTCCTACTAATTTTGTGGTCCTTGAACTAACTATAGTTTGTTTACATGTACAACTTTCTCCGATGCTGCCACAGAAAGACGTATTTTATGCCACTCCGTCTTTGTCTCATTTTGTCTACCAAACGTTTTATGCTGTGAGTGAATGCACAAAGGTGAGCTTTGTTGATGGTATTGACTTGTTGAAGTGCTAAACAGGTATATTTGGTCACTGCATGGCTGCAAGCTAATCGATGCTAGCATGCTATTTAGGCTAGCTGTATGTACATATTGCATCATTGTGCCTCATTTGTAGTTATATTCAAGCTCATTTAATTTTTACGTTACTTATGTCCTCTGTCTATTTAATTATACATTTGCATGCCTAATGACATATTATCTGCATATTACCGGTAGCTGCATTTCAAATAGTTGTTTGTGTGCCGTTATAGACCACAGCAAACATTACCTAGCTTGCAAAGATTGTAATACATCCATTAGAAGAATACAGCCTGGCGTTTCCTTTAATTTGGACACACACATCTATACCTTTGGCTATTCTAAAACAGTCATTTCCAGGAGTGATCTCACCCTCTGAGAAGCCTGCGTTTTACTAATGTTTTCCAATGTTGTAAAAATGTGAAGAATACATTTTACATTTCAACATTTCTCTCAACGAAGATTTGTCAGCCTGCAACACATAGTCATTTTGATAGTAGGCTAATATAGACACTTATATCATGTGTTGCCTTCATCATAATGCTTATATAAGGCTTTTAAGTTTTTGTGGCCCCAGACAGATGTTTTGGGAGATTTTTGGTCCAATATGGCTCTTTCAACGACCCCTCCTTTTAGAAGATATGAAGGTATACCACATTATAGAAAATGCAAGGCTGTCTTGCTGTGGTTGGGATGTTTGCATACATGATAAATGTATCCAGATAGTATCTTGAATGTTTCTTTCTTGTATCCTTCCTTTGACAGATCTAGAAAAGTTGAGCACCTTCAGTCAGAGGTTTCCTCTCCCATCCATGTATAGGGTCCATGTGTGGAAGGTTTTGTTAGGTAAGACACATGCATGCTGTTGTCCTGTCTACATAGTAGTATACTTGCACCACATCAGCAGCAATCTTAGGCCATGTCCACATGAACATGGAGAGTTTCAAAAACACATATTTGGGGTTAAAACGATCTCCATTCACACAAGTGTAGTTTCAAAACTGTCTAGGTCTACACACAAACCCATACACCTACTGTCATGCACATTTTGTCCAATCGGAAGCCTGAAAAAAGCAGCAATATCTGACTTGGTGGCATTACACCTCCTATTATGTTTATTTTGTTTGACTTTAGATGTACATTATCTTTAAAACCAGCCTGCACATACACAGAGCCCTGGGAACATTATTAAAGAGCGAATGCATGCCTGTTCTGCTCAAACCCAACACTCATAGAATTATAATGTGTTCAGCAACATGGTGATGTATTACATGTGCAGTGAAATGTACATTATTTCTAAAATCAGCATGCACTAATGAGCCAAGAATGTTTAAGGGAATTAAAAAGCATTTAATCATCGATATAGTGATATGGTACATGTGCAATGAAGTGTACCGTATTTTTCGGATTATAAATCACAGTTTTTTTTCATAGTTTGGCCGTGGATGCAACATATACTCCGGAGCGACTTATGTGTGAAATTATTAACACATTACCGTAAAATATCAAATAATATTATTTATCTCATTCGCGTAAGAGACGAAGCAAATGGCAGCAATCGTCACTCACACGTCAACCAATAAGAATTCGGCGGAGGAGGGTCATGGCAGAAGTGCATTGTGGGTCATGGTATGCTAACTGCTATAAGCTATATGCTACTGCCGTAGCTATTAAAATGGATCACATCAACATTGGCGGTAACTTATAAAAACTGAGAAGGGCTGAACTAAAATGACACCGAAAAGGAAATCATATACTGCAGATTACAAGCTGGACGTAGTGAAATATGCAGCAGAGAACGGCAATCGAGCAGCAGAAAGAAAGGACATACCAGAGGCAACACCGGGGAGGAAGATTTCATCGGATTTAGTGATCGGGAGTGACAGACTGTTTGGTAAACGTATAGCATGTTCTATATGTTATAGTTATTTGAATAACTCTTACCATAATATGTTACGTTAACATACCAGGCACGTTTTCAGTTGGTTATTTATGCGTCATATAACGTACACTTATTCAGCCTGTTGTTCACTATTCTTTATTTATTTTAAATTGCCTTTCAAATGTCTATTCTTGGTGTTGGATTTTATCAAATAAATTTCCCCCAAAAATGCGACTTATACTCCAGTGTGACGTACTGTATATATGTTTTTTTCCTCCTTTGTTGTGCATTTTCGGCCGGTGCGACGTATACTCCGGAGCGACTTATAGTCCGAAAAATACGGTATATTGTCTTTAACATCAGTACACACTACAAGGAGGACGCTACATTATGTTGTTTTTTTTTTTAGTTACTTTTGATCGCTTTCCAACTACACAAATGGACGCAAGACCCGTAAGTTAACTTCATGATTTGTCGTTAAACAAGGACTAAAAACATAAGATAATATTGCACCTTTCTTATGACACAGAGCATGTTGCTTGTCAAAGTTGTCCCATCAGGTGGAGGTTCCACAGCGATCATATCCAAAACAGCTGACTGTCATTAGCGCCGGCGGAAGTGTCGCAAAGCCCATTCTGATGTGTCTTTTTTTAATTAATGTTGAGTGAAAATAGCAGCATGTTTATGTTCAAACATACAGTAAGTCCTCTTATAATGTGTTTAAAGCCAGCAAAGCAGTGTTGTTGAGCTTGGAAATGACAGCGCACAACCGTGATGCCACCACAAGTCCCTCTTTGTGCCGTATACACGCATACGCTAAGCAAAGAGTTTTTGATCTCTACACTTTGGCCAGCGTTTGTAAAAGTCTACGTTTTTAAAGACAAAAATATTCGTCTGCGTGTGAACAAGAGGCCTAAACGCAGAGATAAGTATGCGTTTATTAAGTATCTGTGTTTGTGTGTGGACTCTTGAACGCATCATAATTAAATTAAATTATCCCCTCAACTCCCCCCAAAAATGGATTAACTCGCTGGAATAAAAAAGACAATATAACATACATCCATAAACGTGGACGCATGTGAAAAAGTGCAATATATTTATCTGTACAATAATCTATTTATTTATATATATTTATTTATTTTATATATATATTTATATATTATTTATATATATTTATTATTTATATATGTACCTTATTGCTTTTTTATCCTGCACTACCATGAGCTTATGTAACGAAATTTCGTTCTTATCTGTGCTGTAAAGTTCAAATTTGAATGACAATAAAAAGGAAGTCTAAGTCTAAGAAGAGTCTCGGCTACAAAATTAATCAATAAGAATAACAGTTTTAGCCAGGTGTTTACTTTGCATGACACGGATGAGTGCCTGAAGCCAGTGAGTGCGGGTGTAAGTCTTTGACAATAAAAGTTCCAATGGCTTCTTTTACTTCATCTCCCTGGCTCGTGGAGAATTGAGTCCCTCCTCTTTGTCATGCCCTTTGAATCTAAAATTGCGAGTTTTAAAAACGTTGATTTATGATCAATTATTTTACCCAGAACTCATGATGACACATAAAGATCTGTTTAAAATCTGTTCATATGTTTTGCAGGCATCTTGCCGCCTCATCGTGACTCTCATACCCTGGTTGGAAGCTACAGAAAGGAGCAGTACGAGGACATCCTGGAGGCTCTGGAAGTGATGAGATACATCAACTCGTCCACTCCGTCCACCCTGGTGTACTTGCGTATGTTCCAGCTAGAGAGTCAGGTGCTCCCACGCTGCTCTGAAACCTCGCCACCGGTAAGGTGAAGATTTGATCAACTAAGAATTAACTTTTTTTTTACAACTACTGACAACTTGATGTACAATATGTTGTCATTTTTCCATTATACTTTTTTTACTAGGGATGTAAAGATTCCTTTTAACAACGATTTGATTTGAATCAGAATTTGTGGTTGCCGATACGATTCAGGGACAATATTTTTTTCGAACGATACAATCTAAAACGTTTCCGTGAGTTGAAATCGATTCAGTAACTTTTTAGCAAAGAATTCAACCAATATGACTAGGGATGGGAATTGATAAGATTTTTCTTGTTCCGATTCCAATTTTGATTTGGAACTGGGCAAGAAAGCATTTAGGTTTTCAGCACCGAAGGCTTGGAATAACCTACAATCGAACATTGAACTTCAAACCCTAGTTACGTTGAATGAGTTTAAAGCTTCTGTGAAAGGATTGCAGTCTACCTTGTCTGTATGCACATGTGTCATGTGAGCAAGTTTTAATGTTGTAAATGTGATGTTTTATGTATTTGTTTACTGTTTTTAATGTAACCTTGCTGCTGCCCTCTTGGCCAGGTCTCCCTTGGAAAAGAGATCTTTGATCTCAATGGGATTTTACCTGGTTAAATAAAGGCTAATAATAAATAAATAATAATAATAATGATTTGACTTAACGATTCAGCTCTTTATCGGTTCTAATTGAGAAAACAAATAACAAAAACGTGTATTAGCATCACTTTTGTTCAGTTTAGAGTTAACGTGACCTTACAAAGCCAACAGTGAAGTCACAAGAGGGACATAGCATAGAACCACTATTTTGAAATAAAATTTAAAAAAGAATGATGTAGAATTTGACAAAATAAAACGTGGAAGGAATGCAACATTTTGTAAACTTTTAAAAATCTTTGTCATCTGCCTAGGAAATATACCGTGCAGAGGTTTGCTAAGATTTACGAGGTGAAATATATCATAGGCTCATAAAAGTAAGTGCTCCACTGACTGCCATGATATCAACATCACATTGGTTCAAAAAGTTATACTGAATATTGTAAAACCCTTAACTTATATATGTAACCTGTCATTCCCGACTGGCAGCTTTCCAAGTAAAATGAAAATCGCTTAGGTAACTCCGCTCTTCAAAAGTAATAACAAACACGCTTTTACTAATTACAGATCAATTTCTCTTTTGCCTCAGTTCTCAAAATTTTTTGAGAAACCATTTAATTCTCAACTTGAAACGTTTGTTGAGAAACATCATATAATCAATGAGGTTCAGTATGGTTTTAGGTCCAAAAGAACAACCTCAGAAGACTCTTAATTATAAACAAAGCATAACTACACCTTAATGAAAATGCACTCCATACTCTATACTGCACCTTGGTACTCCCATACCTTACATATTGTGTTGAAGTGTGGGGGAATACTTACCAGAACATAATTAAGTCTTCTGATCATATTACAGAATAGAGCAGTGCGGATCATTCACAAGGTTGGTTTCTTATACTAATAATCTGTTTATGCAATCAAAGTTGCTAAAATTTGATGATCTTGTTAAATATAATTTATCAATAATCTTATATAAAGCATTTAATAAATTATTGCTGCCTAACCTACAACATTTTTTTTATAACACCAGTGGAGGCTCATAACTTGAGAGGTTTTGGATATTTCTCATTGCCGAGAGCTCAAACCACTCAAACGTTTTTGTGTGTCTGTATGCGGATTAAAACTCTGGAACAAACTGGACTTTTAACACAAGCAATGCCAAACTATAAATCAATTTAAACTGTTATACAAACATCGGGTCTGGTTAAAATATAAAGATGAGGGTCTTTGATTTGAATTGTTGTTGTACTCTGTCTTATAGTGTTAACATTTGTTCAGTGATATATTGCCTATTGCCATTGTTGGTATTGTTCATTCTTCTTACATTGTTGCTACAAATTATAATTACAGTGTAATAATTATTGTTACTTGTGAAATGCCACCATGACATAATTGTATTATAATCCTTGAACAAAGTAACAGTGAAGCTCAATGTATTAATCACTGAATGGAGAACTGGGGGTGGGATTCAATTTTTTTTCTTTTCTTACCACTCCCTTTCAGGCAAAACTGGATCATCATGTTTACATATTGTACATTACCTTTTGCAATATATTCTTTAATATTATTATATACCTTGTACTTTTTCGATGTCATTGCCTGAAATAAATGAATAAATGAAATGAATGAATGAAACAAAAATACAAATATTTCTCTTTGAATATAGCCGTTTTATTAGACATTACAAATTACATGATGGTCTCAAGGTCACACCCCAACACTGTTTTACCTAACACAATGAATTAAATAATCCTGATTAATAACCATGATTTCACTATTAATAAAAAATAATCTTAATTATTATTTTGGCCATAATCGTGCAGCCCTATGTGTAAGACCAGATCTCATATATGAACACCATTTTTATTTAAATGGAAAAATGTACAGTTACGTCTTCTGGCTTTAGGTGCCATCTTGCAAAATTCTGTTTTCGTTTATCTCCTATGTCCATAAGGTGCTATCTTGCACAATTCATTCACATTTATTTTTACCAAATGAAGTTAGGGCTGGGCGATACATCGAGTTTGTAATATATATCGATATATTTTTAAACTCGATATGAATTAAGATAATATCGTAATAGCGATATAATTTTTTTCACGTTAAAATGAACAAACGCCGCTTATTTGTTGTGTTCCTTGTTCTCCCCCGCAATACTCCGTGGGCTATTAAACCCCTCCCATTCCCCTTCCAAGCGGTGCTTATCATCTCCCCCCCCCCCCCCCCACTGCACTGACCCACAACAACAACATCCATCCAACCATCCATTTTCTACCGCTTACTCCCTTTGGGGTCGCGGGGGGCGCTGGAGCCTATCTCAGCTACAATCGGGCGGAAGGCGGTGTACACCCTGGACAAGTCGCCACCTCATTGCAGGGCCAACACAGATAGACAGACAACATTCACACTCACATCCACACACAACACACAAGCAAATATGGAGCCTGACTGTGCCACCACCAGCTACGTAGCTTAACTACATTTCCCAGTAGATTGGCAGTAGCTTTGCCACTTTTCAAAGTCCCAGCGATGGTCACACACACGTTGGTTGGTTTACGTATAAGAACATCCATGATTGGTTGGTTTACTATGATGAGTCACGATTGGTTAAGACTCGGGCAAAACATTACGGACAGGCCAATAAGAGGCAAGATAGGGTGGGTCATCGAACCAAGAAAATAAATCACAACAGACATCTCAAATGACAACGAGAGTCGGAGAATAGAAAAGAGAATTTTCAAGCGAAATCTACGACGAAGTGAGGAGGATCATAGCCGCACAATTAAGTAAAGTCACTTACTTTGCGCGGACCACCTCTAGTAGGACCACAGAACCGTACATGTGTGTCCATTACATCGCAGACTGGGAATTAAAAAGTGCCTGCCTGCAAATGTATATTTTATCTGAGTTTGATACATGTTGTATTATTTGCACAGCTATGTTATTTATTTTATGTAGAAATAATATTTTTCTATTTTACTTATGTTATGTAATTCTGTGCTACTTAAACAGTTTATTTTCTGTGCTGTAATACCCATCTTGACTAACTGGGTTAATAAATGTGCCACTGACTGTTTATAGTACAGTTGTCATTCACTTTAATTTCAGTGAATCTCGCTCAAAAATTAATATCTTAATATGTATACTTTCACCAAAAAATATATTGAGATATATATCGAATAATATCGAGATATACTTTTTTGTCCATATCGCCCAGCCCTAAATGAAGTTATTTTGTTTCTGCCATATACATTTTTTATAATGCTTGTTGTTTTTATATGCACATTAACTTTTTACTTGAGGTACAAGCAATGTTCCCTCAAAGGTGCGCGCCTGTGCAATTGCGCACTGCTCAAGCGTCGTCTGCGCACGGCAAATCTATGCCACGCACAAAATCAAATAAAAAAATAAGTGCATAACAATTTTCGACACGACACGGACACGACAGAGAAAACAGTTTTCGTCATCATTGTTCAAATATTGTAACGTCTGTCGAGACGCTTTGAGAACATGAATTCCATCGATCACTTTACTGAGCAAAACTCTTTATTGTCGGCCATAAACACATCACCAAAACATTAGTAAAAAAAAATGATATCTAGCAAAACTGGTCATTTTCTGCAGTACAAACCAGACCAAAACCAACTTTGTTATATCAACAGCAGCCGCTCGCTCTTTCTCACTTGCGCCAACACATGCACATATGGCACTTCGCCAGTGATGCGTTTACAGCCACACAAAAAGTCGGACAACTCCAACACCACACATAAAGTGTAATTCCAGGTCGTTACACTATGATTTACCAATCAAATGTGGGCTTATTCTTGTGTCATTTATTAGGAATCTTAATTTATAAATATTAATAAATGATAAATGATAAATGGGTTGTACTTGTATAGCGCTTTTCTACCTTCAAGGTACTCAAAGCGCTTTGACACTACTTCCACATTTACCCATTCACACACACATTCACACACTGATGGAGGGAGCTGCCATGCAAGGCGCTAACCAGCACCCATCAGGAGCAAGGGTGAAGTGTCTTGCTCAGGACACAACGGACATGACGAGGTTGGTACTAGGTGGGGATTGAACCAGGGACCCTCGGGTCGCGGACGGCCATTCTTCCACTGCGCCACGCCGTCCCATTAAGTTAATCATGAAATGCTGTCAGTATATTAAATAAATACTAATAAAAATATACTTTTTACAAACAGGAAGTTGCAGGAATGTACACATGATCCCCTGCTTCATCTCATTGTGCAACATGTGAATGTTTTAATGGGAACTAAATGCAATGTCTGAAAGGGGTACAAATTATTTCCAAAGCAAGACCTCCACCCAGACAAACAATACAAGTACACAGTTCATGAAAAACAATATTTTTTGTTATTGTCATTGTAAGTGGGCCTAAACACTTATATTAGAAAATAACCTCATGGAAATGACTGCTGTCATTTGATTATAATAATAAGAGAATGTTGTCTGTCTATCTTTGTTGGCCCTGTGATGAGGTGGGGACTTGTTTAGGGTGTACCCCGCCTTCCGCCCGAATGCAGCTGAGATAGGCTCCAGCACCCCCCCGACCCCGAAAGGGACAAGCGGTAGAAAATGGATGGATGGGTGGAGATTGAACTTGTTATTTAGTCAGGTTTGGGACAGGTGTGCTGCTGGTGTAGCCACAGTGTGCACGTCTGATGTTGCTCAGATGGGCTCCACTGATTGCTCAGGGAGTTTTTGCGTTTGCTCACACATGAAAAATTAGAGGGAACATTGGGTACATATACAGTGTTCTTACCTACAATAATGTTTGTTCTTCAAAGGAAATCCTTTTGAATGTGTTTGTTTTTTTCAATAAAATTTGGTTAAAAGATTTCAGTATAAGTACTTTTTGAAAATGTTGAGCACATTTAAAAATACCGCGATAATAATGTTAACCATGATAATTTTGGTCACAATATTCGTGATAAGAAATTTTCATACCGTGTCATCCCTACTCACAACTTTTTGGCGCTGTATTAGAATTACACAACAAACGCTGAATACATCTAAATGGCTGACAGTGTAAGTATAAAATGGCCCAAACACATACGGACAGTGTTAATGCACGGAAAAGCTGGCAGGCAACTTGCAAACAGGGAAACGTTGCACAGATGATAGGAGTGGAAACGAACTTGCACAGCACTACGACATAGTTGACCAGAAAACGGAGGAGGTTCTGGTGGAAAGAAACGTTCTTGCCTGGAAAACAGGGGCTGGATGTCCCCCAAAGATATGTTGTCTGTGCACAACCTCTTTGATTCA
Source organism: Nerophis lumbriciformis (assembly GCF_033978685.3). Lineage (NCBI taxonomy): Eukaryota > Metazoa > Chordata > Actinopteri > Syngnathiformes > Syngnathidae > Nerophis > Nerophis lumbriciformis. The sequence continues at coordinate 33,536,188 of NC_084561.2, forward strand.
CTTGGCCAGTAGGGATCAGTCATATGGACTATCACAATAACCTGCCATTTATGGTGAAAGCGCTAAAAGTAAAGATAAAAAACACCCACAGAACCTCACCTATGAGTCTATCAGTGCATCCAGTCTTTAGAGCCCCCAAAACACTACTCTAAAATAACATTAAGGCTATTAAACTACATCAGTTAAGTTTAAGTAGCACACATATACTGCAAAGCTGTAGTCGTGTCCTTTGCTTATCATACAGTTATTTTTCCGTCAGCAATATTGTAGACATTATTATTTTGAGTTTTATATTACAAATCATTCAGAGTAGACCTGGGCGCTATGGCCTAAAAAATAAAGTCCCTGATTTTTTCACAAAATTGTATTTCCGTTTTTCACTTTTTTTAAAGAACCCATTGAATACAAATGACAGAGATAGTTCAAAACGGGTTTTTCTTTTACTTGATGAAAAAAAAAACATTGACATTACACTGCACATACTGCATCTTACTCTTGGCAACATTTTTATTTGAATAATGTTGTTCTTTTTAGACCAGATATAAATTGTACTTTTATGGAATAATTTTCAAATAACAAAATTAAGAGTCTTGAATAAAATACTTTTGTTATCAAAAATTTAATGTTGCACAATATATGTAAATAAATAATTATCTCCAACATTGAGATTAATAGAGACAACTTAAAACTTCTGTCTTGAAATTGCAGCATTATACGTTGTATGCAAATAAATAATCAAGTAAAACATTGAGAAGTCCATAGTTTTAGTTAGGCAAGTGGATAAATGCAGGCTTTTTTTCCCCATTCACCCATCTTAGTGGTGGAAAATTACTTTTAAAAAGTAATTAGATATAGTTTCTTGTTGCTTTACCAACAAGTATTTGAATTACTAAAGGAATTACTATTTCACTAAATTACTAGGGAAAGTAATTAATGTGTTACTTTAAAATAAAATTAATATCTGGCTTATGCAATTTAACAATGTATCATATTTGGGTAGAGTGTGAGTGAGTGTGTCTTGAAAAGGCAGTGCCTGTTGCCTAATGATGTGTGACGTCAGCGCCCAGAGAGAGCAACATCTCACTTGTGTGTGTTAGCTTAGCAGTTCCAGCAGCTCTGTTGAATGTTTTCACTGGATTGTGTTACTACTGGTTAATAGAGATCGACCGTGTCGTATCTTCTGGTCGACAAAGGGGGTATTGTTTGGATCGCAAGCTGAATTTTTCACTTGATTTGTTCCCTCGTAGTTAGTAATAGTGTGTGTGTGTGTGTGTGTGTGTGTGTGTGTGTGTGTGTGTGTGTGTGTGTGTGTGTGTGTGTGTGTGTGTGTGAAAGTTACAAGTTAAAGTACCACTGATAGTCACACACACACTAGGTGTGGTGAAATTAATCTCTGCATTTGACACATCTTCTTGTTCCACCCCCTGGGAGGTGAGGGGAGCAGTGAGCAGCAGCGGTGGCCGCGCTCGGGAATCAATTATGTGTGTGTGTGTGTTTGTTGTCTGCTGTGTGTGATGTTGCCTCTTTCTATTTGATATCAAGATCATTTTCGTGTTCATTTCTTGTTGTTGCTTTAATTAGTACTGGTATAAGGATATTTCCTGCACTGAACTTGCTGTGTTTTTGACGCAGACATGTTTACATACAACCACATCAACAGTAGCGTGCTACGTTACATCAGAACTCTGATCTTCATACTTACCTTGTGTAAATGATTACACCACAATATGCTGCTTTTTAGCGGAAGTTGCGGACTTGTTCGCCTCGTAAGGTGGTTGTATTTCCCGCACATGGCTGTTTTTGTGCTGCTGCCTTTTTTAAACACTTTGCAGTGTGCAGTCATTTGCTCCACGCCTGTTGCCGCAAAACCCTAGCACTGACAACACTTTTATATTCTTTGAAACAAACGTCTCGCTCTTATTAGCGTTAGCATTAGCCATGTTTTGAATCCCCGCTAAGGAAGTAAGGGGGCAGGCCAGGGCTACGGAAGCCCCTGAGGGCAAAAAGTATGCCGGAACAAGAGGAATTAAAAACAATTATTATTATTTTATTATTTTTTTCGCCCAGGCCTAATTCAGAGATGTGTAAACGTCTTAGTCCGCCAATGGATTTGTTGTTTTATTTCAATAAGACGAACAAGAAAACACACGTGTTTGCAGCATTAACAAGAAGAGAAAAAAGACAATTTTCCACATACTGTGACTGAGGGGTTAGTGCATCTGTCTCACAATACGAAGGTCCTGAGTAGTCTTGGGTTCAATCCCGGGCTCGGGATCTTTCTGTGTGGAGTTTGCATGTTCTCCCCGTGACTGCGTGGGTTCCCTCCGGGTACTCCGGCTTCCTCCCACCTCCAAAGACATGCACCTGCGGATAAGTTGATTGGCAACACTAAATTGGCCCTAGTGTGTGAATGTTGTCTGTCTATCTGTGTTGGCCCTGCGATGAGGTGGCGACTTGTCCAGGGTGTATCCCGCCTTCCGCCCGATTGTAGCTGAGATAGGCTCCAGCGCCCCCCGCAACCCCAAAGGGAATAAGCGGTAGAAAATGGATGGATGGATGTTACAGTACTGTATTTGTTTTACTTAATAAGAGCCCACATGTATTGTATGCAAAACTGTATGTAAAAAAAAAAAAAAAAAATCACAAACAACATAATTTTAACATGACTGCAATCGCCAGTTACTTGGTGGGTGTTTTTAAATGTTAAAGTACTACTGATAGTCACACACACTAGGTGTGGTGAAATTCCCCTCTGCATTTGACCCTTCCCCTTGTTCCACCCCCTGGGAGGTGAGGAAGGCAGTGAGCAGCAGCGGTGGCCGCGCTCGGGAATCATTTGGTGATTTAACCCCCAATTCCGACCCTTGATGCTGAGTGCCAAGCAGGGAGGTAATGGGTCCCATTTTTATGGTCTTTGGTATGACTCGGCCGGGGTTTGAACTCACGACCTACCGATCTCAGGGCGAACACTCTATCCACAAGACCACTGAGCAGGTTAAGGGTGGCAAATCGGACAATCCCTTTGTTGTGACTCAGATACAGAAGGGTGTCATTTTCAATGGACATGACTGCAAGACTATGAAGTATTTTCTGCCACATTGTTTGATATTTTTTCCGACAAAGCGGCTTATTTCGACAGAACACAGAATTTCGTAAATGAGCGAGGAAATCACTACTACACAAGAAAACATGGACACCACAGATCAGCGTGTTAGTGGGCTGTTGTGCGGAGGAAGTGGTCCATCCATCCATCCATTGCCTACCGCTTGTCCCTTTTGGGGTCCGATAATGGAAAACAACTGCAGGAGAGGGAAGAAGTACTTTCAAAAAGTGATCAAGGCTGTGTATACAAATGACCTAGCTCCAACCAAAGATGACGTAAAAGTCGCATTCAGGTCACATTGCCACTTGTTTTCATATTAGCATTTAGGCTAGCGAGCTGGTGCCAGCCAGTCTGTGAGTTTATCAAAGGGCAGTTATCAAACTTGTATTTTTGATCATTTTGAACGGTAATACCAACCATTGGGATTTTACCGTGGCTATCATTATATTATTGTTAGATATCTAGCGTGTAGATAGGATTGAAATATATATTATTATAATAACTACAAAATGTAATTTCTGTGTAAACTATGTGCAAATGCTGAAGAGATGATCCTGAGCTACAGTGGTCTCAAATTTTATTAAAGGAACAAAAGCAAAACGTGTAAATATTTGTCAAAAAATTACCAGTTATAGCTGGTTATGATGTATAAATATCTCAACATCTCATAAAATAAGTGTCCCTGTATTTGATTAGCATTAATTGTTGGTATTATTTAAAAAAATAATTATGTAGCTTATTTCAAAGTCATAAGTCGATGAAAATGATTATCATGTATATGCAGTCAGGAGAGGCAGGTGAGGTAGCCTCTCATTTGTCATAACGAAAAGTTTGAAAATAATAGTAAAAATCAAGTAAATATTAATATTCGTTCATTAAACTGTTTTAATAAATATATTTTCTGTACGATTACAATCCTTTTTTTGAACATGTTTTCCAGTGAAAATAACTAAGCTTTCTGATCAGCTACAGGGCAGAAACCTGATATGAGGCTTCCGCTACAGAATTTTCTGGCTACTTTGTGGACAAGCAAGCTTAACAGTTTTAGTGCATTATGTAGCACTCGCGATCATTACATCTGTGTGCGTAGGACAAAGTGCGCGTGGAAAATATTACACTTGCACCTGCATTGAAATTATTTGCTCGTAGATATATTTTTGTGCCTCTCAGCTTTTATAGTATTTCTGACGTCATGTAACTGTCTCCTATGATGCTGGATGTTCCCATTTGTTTAATTACAAGTCTGAACTACAGTGGTAAGAAGGTAGTCCACAGAGCTGAAGAAACATGAATATGATCATTTAAAATCAAAATCACATTTCACATCCAAACTTGCAACCGCCAAATTGCACACCTATACTTATGTAGTGCTTACACTGTTTACCAGGATGAAGAAAACAAGGACTTCCTGTGCATCAGTCGAGCAATGGAGGAGATCGTAGATGACCCTTTTGACTGCTATTGGCTTATAAAATATTTTATCAGCCAGTTCCAGACCAAGTTTGGAGACTCAATTCCACATCTTGTAAGTATCAGTCACAACCATTATACACAACTCTTTTCTGTATTGCTGCCATTCTGTCTTGTTGGCGCCAATGTAGCCAAAAAGCCTGGAGCACTACTTGAGTCAAGAAGAGCCTCGCCTGCTAAGCCATTTGAAGAACAGCGGCTCTTTGGCACAACTTCCATACAACCTCTGGTTCAAGCGCTGCTTTGCTGGCTGCCTGCCTGAGTCAAGCTTGCAGAGGTGAGTCCATAGCTGTCTCTGTTTGCCTTCTTGTCTGCACTTGAGGTATTGTGTACCCGTGCTGTAAAATGTCATTATTTACTATTGCATTTAAAAAATGTACATCTTGCCAAGAACTTTAAAAATGGGCAAATGCATTCTATCTCCGTTTTTGCATGGATTCACAAATGCAATTAATAGTCAAATAACTCATATCATAGCTCAATTTACATTTTTCAAAGGGTATTTTCTGGCTAGAAATGTTACAAATAAGTGACTGAATATTGCCAGAACTTGTATTTAGTTTTCATGCTGTAGATTGTCAAAATGTCATATCCCTGATGATTTTGAAGAAACAGAATAGTTTGCACTAATCTAATGGATTTTGGTAAATTTTTGCATAATCCTAAACAGTCATAGGCAAATTACGGCCTGTACGCGGCCTGTTAAGCTTTTCAACCCGGCCCACTGGACGTCTTCAAATAATTTTTTTTAAACCTTTACTATCGAAACTGAAGCCGCCAATACGATTTGCAGTGTATTTTTCAAATTATTGTAAGCCTTGAACTATCAGGCCTTTTTCCACCACAGGAACTTTGTCAGGAACTTCCCCGGGTAAATAAAATTGCTTGAACTTCATGAATTCATCATTTCCCGAGAGGATGACTTTCTGACTTTTGGATATTTCGGACAAAAGCGTGGCTTTTTTGTGAACATTTCGGTACACATTATTTTTTAAATCATACCGTTTTGTATATGATTGCTTTGTATTTAAATCACTTACTTTTTAGTAAAAGAACTGTGACCTAATGTCTGTTTATTTTCATGGTATCAGTATAGATATACAGTATACTAAACCATTCCTTCATACATCATCAGCCTGATTTGTATAAACTACCCTGAACTGTGAATGCGGTGGAAACACAAACCACACACTTCTACAGAAACCTATAGAACCAGGAATCAAAAAGAAAAGGGCCTATAGAGAGTATTCCAGTGGTTGGAATCTGCACTTTTGAGTGAGATACAGGTTATCACGGTAATCTACGTCACAGCAGCTCCAAGCAGACGAGGTAAAAAGTGGACGGGGTTTGTTTACAGGAGCCAGCCTGAGACGTTAGCGTCAGGGAGGGACACGAAAGCAGATTTCTACAACAAAGTTCTGTTTTACAGAAAAGTGATATTATATGGATTAATATGGTATGGATCTGTGGGTGCTTTTTTGTCCTTATCGTTCATGTTTCGCTATGTTTGTTGCATATTTGTTCCATTTTGCTTCATTGTAAAAAATCGAGCTCGAGACGGTTGTCTGGTAAGTCAAGAGGAGAGACGTTCATATGTTCTTAATCAATTAATTAATCAATCGAGGGTTTACTTATATAGCCCTTAATCACAAATATCACAAAAGGCTGCACAGCCACAACTGCTTAAATAAATCTATCGATAAAAAGCAGAGCCTGGCGACGTATGTGTATGTATGTATGTATGTGTATATATGTATATATATATATATATATATATATATATATATATATATATATATATATATTAGGGCTGCAACTAACTATTAATTTGATAATCGATTAATCTGTCGATTACTACTTCGATTAATAATCGGATAAAACAGACAAACTACATTTCTATCCTTTCCAGTATTTTATTGAAAAAAAACAGCATACTGGCGCCATGTTCTTTCAACTTGCCAAATAAAACAAGGAAAATATTACAAAAATGCACACTTTTGAAACCCCTGCTATAGATAATAAAAAATTAAATCTGATAAATCTATCGATGTAAAGCAGAGCCTGGCAACGCATGCGCGTTTATCATAACTCTCTCGCGCTCGCTCTCTGTCTCTGCCCCTCCCTCACGAATGCTGCTGCGCGCACAATTTGTTTAGTTTTTAACCCCTTCTTAACCCTGAACGTACATTGTTAATACACGCAACCATAACTCAAAATGCCGGACATCTGAGGCATTTAAGAAACACCGCCCGGACAGCCTCGCAAAACAGGACATGTCCGGTGAAAAGAGGATATATGGTCAGTCTATCCTATGCTAGCAGCGATCGGTTTCACCGGACATGTCCTCTTTTGCTAGCATGCTAGCAGCTAACAGGCTACAATAGACTGACCATACGTCCTCTTTTCACCAGACATGTCCTCTTTTGCTGAGCTGTCAGGGCGGAGTTTCTTAAATGCCTCAAATGTAATGTAAATTTTGAGTATTGTTTACACAAAGTGCAGTACGCTACTTAATATGTCCGTGTTGAAACTCGTTCGGTACACCTCCGCACCGAACCGAAACCCCCGTACCGAAACGGTTCGATACAAATACACGTACCGTTACACCCCTATTATTTTGATTATTGTTTCTCAGCTGTTTGTAAATGTTGCAGTTTATAAATAAAGGTTGAAAAAAAAAAACCTAGCCTCGGCGCATGCGCATAGCATTGATCCAACGAATCGATGACTAAATTAATCGCCAACTATATTTTATAATCTATTTTAATCGAATTTAATCGATTAGTTGTTGCAGCCCTAATATATATACGCATGCATACATACATATGTGCTTTAGGTGTCCATCGTGACCGATGATGACCTCTGCTACTCTTTGTGGGTTCGTTGATCACTGTGCAGCCCCGACGCACATTGCCCGCCATAGACGTGACAACTGCAGACCTGACCCGGTGGGGCAGGTGCAGACATGGCCGCCTTTCTCCTCTCTCTTTTCGCCAAATGGTGTTTCCGTCTGTTCTCCTCTGCCGCTTCTTCTCCTTGATGGCGTAGAGGCAGCTTCCATACCCGACTGGCAGACAAAGGGTAACTGAAGGAAGCGAAAAATCTTCTGATGTTCCCAGATTCCACGGCGTGGGTTTTGCTATTAAAAACGACCTTGTCAGCCACTTCTCTGAACTCCCTGTGGGGGATCTGTGAAAAACAAATGCCAGTCCGCCTGATGCTCTCAGGGGGCCAAAAGGTGATAGTTGTTAGTGCCTATGCCCCAACTCTTGACTCACAGGACAAAGTAAAAAAGGCCTATTATGACATGCGAAAGAAGGTACCCAAGGAGGACAAGCTAATCCTCTTTGGAGACTTTAATACCTGGGTGGAACAAAACCTAGATTTTTGGAGAGGCACAATTGGTAAGGAAGGAGTTGGCAACACCAACCATTACACCCTTGGATACAAGACTTGAAAACATCAAGATTGGTTTGATTAGAATGACAACGAGATTCTTCCGCTCATTGACACCAAGCGGGAAATATTGATTTGCTGGAAAAACAACATCAACTGTAAGACAAAAAGAGCAGCCAATGCCAAAGCAAAGGCAGCTGAAGAACGAGTGATTGACAGAAAGTCTCTGGAAATAGCGGAATGTTGCACTTCTTTAGGAAGACCTTGAGCTGGTCTTTTCGCCTCTTCTTCTGGCCCCCAGCAGAGCAGTGGCCCAGGTGGAGCTGGCCATAGAGAATTTTGTGTGATAGGCGGTTGGCTGGCAATTTGATGACCTGACCAAGCCATCTCAATTGGAGAAGCATGATAATGGCCTCTAAGTTCCTGCAGCTGACTCACCGAAGGATCACAGAGTGTGGGATACGATCCTGCCAAGTCATCTTCAGATGCGTTGTAGACGTCTTATATGAAATTCCTCCAGCATTTTAAGATGGTGAACATAGATTGTCTATGTCTCACAGCCATATAGAAGGGTTGTGATGCATATTACCTTGTAGACTGAGAATTTGGTGTGGAGGTGGAGGTTATTGTTGTTGAAGACTCTCTTCCTCAGCTGCCCAGAGGATGAGGCTTCTTTAACTCGGTGTTGTATGCAGAGCTTCTTCACAGAAGCGCTGTAGAGCATGATTTTTGCCAGGACTTTACCAGCAGCAGAGAGGAGTGCTGTTTCTACAGATTGATTTGTCTCTCTTGTTTTTAAAGATGGTGACAATGTTAGCATCCTTACATTGCTGGGGAATGCTCTCTTCCCTCCACACTTGGGAGATGTACTGGTGGATCGCTCTGGTACAGAGGTACTCCCCCTGTTTCAGGATCTCAGCAGGAATGGAGTCAGGCCCAGGTGATTTATTGTGTTTCATGCCCTTATGGCATGATGGACTTCGCAGTAGGAAGGTGGAAGGTCGAGACTCTGAATGGTGGGTAGGGTTGGAAGCTCCTCTAAAACTGAGGTGTCAGTTGAGGCTTGCTGGTTTAGCAAGGCCTCAAAATGGGGGACATACATATGTGTGTGTGTGTGTGTATGTATATATATATATATATATATATATATATATATATATATATATATATATATATATATATATATATACATACATACATACATACATACATACATACATACATACAGTCGTGGTCAAACGTTTACATACACTTGTAAAGAACAATGTCATGGCAGTCTTGAGTTTCCAATAATTTCTACAACTCTTGTTTTTTTGTGATAGAGTGATTGGAGCACATATATTTGTCAAAAAAAACATTAACGAAGTTTGGTTCTTTTATGAATTTATTTTGGGTCTGCTGAAAATGTGACCAAATCTGCTGGGTCAAAAGTATACATACAGCAATGTTAATATTTGGTTACATGTCCCTTGGCAAGTTTCACTGCAATAAGGCACTTTTGGTAGTCATCCACAAGCTTCTGGCAAGCTTCTGGTTGAATTGTTGACCAGTCCTTTAGACAAAATTGGTGCAGTTCAGCTAAATTTGTTGGTTTCCTGACATGGACTTGTTTCTTCAGCATTGTCCACATGTTCTAAATGGGGTTTAAGTCAGGACTTTGGGAAGGCCATTCTAAAACATTAATTCTAACCTGATTTAGCCACTCCTTTACCACTTTTGACATGTGTTTGGGGTCATTGTCCTGTTGGAACACCCAGGCTGATGATTGTAGGTTGTCCTGAAGAATTTGGAGGTATACCTCCTTTTTCATTGTCTCATTTACTCTCTGTAAAGCACCAGTTCAATTGGCAGCAAAACAGGACCAGAGCATAATACTACCACCTCATGCTTGATGGTAGGAATGGTGTTTCTGGGATTAAAGGCCTTTCCTTTTCTCCTCCAAATATATTGCTGGGTATTGTGGTCGAAAAGCTAAATTTTTGTTTCATCTGACCACAAAGCTTTCCTCCAGAAGGTCTTATCTTAGTCCATGTGATGATGCAAAACACGCTTGACTGTGGACACTGACACCTGTGTTCCAACAGCTTCCAATTAATTGCAGACCTGCTTTTTGGTGGTTCTCGGTTGACTCTTGATCATCCTGACCTATTTTCTCTAAGCGGCAGGTGATAGCTTGCGTTTTCTTCCTGATCGTGGCAGTGACAAAACTGTGCCATGCACTTTATACTTACGAACAATTGTCTGCACAGTTTCTCTTGGGACCTTAAACTGCTTTGAAATGGCTCCAAGTGACTTTCCTGACTTGTTCAAGTCAATGATTCATTTTTTCAGATCTGTGCTGAGTTCCTTTGACTTTCCCATTGTCTCGTTTGTAACCGAGTCTAATGACTGCATCACATGAGCCCTATTTAAATGGCCTCAGAGAAGTCAACAGGTGTCATCAATCATAATCACTCACATGAAGTTAAGAGAACATGCCATGAAGCTAATTTGATTTGATTGTAACTTTACTAAATCACCAACAGCTTTTGACCCAGCAGATTTGGTCACATTTTCAGTACACCCATAATAAATTAATAAAATATTTTGGAGTGCTGTGTGTAATGTTCTATATTCTCAATAAAACATAAACGTTTTGGGCTTGCTTGCTAACCTATACTTGCCAGTGTTGTTTATTGAACAGAGGGCGTCAACCTGTAGCCCACATGTATCTCCTATGTGTGCCATCTACTGGTCACACTTAACATTACACCTTGTACCAAATACAATTGCTTGGAGGTCGGTAAGCACAACCAGAACTAATCCCTACATTATGTGTGCACCAAAGGATTTTTAAAAAGTGTGCCTTTATAGTCATACTTTTGTTTTTTTTAAGAAAAACATATCAAAGCCTGATGCTGCAATCAATGAATCTCACATTTGACATATGATGCTGACAAATTTTTTTTATGCATGACTTCTTTGAAATGCATGGGTGTTAATGTTCTCAAACAAATAGCAGACAATCTATATTTTCAGAGTGTGGGACAAGGTGATCAGTGGCTCCTGTAGGATCTTGGTGTTTGTTGCCCTGGAGATCCTGCTCAGCTATAAAATTATTTTGCTGGGAATCAGCCGACCAGAGGGCGTGGTCAACTTTCTGTGCAATGTAAGTAAACAATTGTGTCTTCAAAAATGAACATTTCACGCATGTTAGCAACATACTGCAGGTCTTTTTGTCCTCACCGTGTGTTTCCGTTGCAGATACCACAGGAGAACACAGATGCCATCGTGACTAAAGCTATTGACCTATGGCACAAATATTGTGGCACTCCATTGCATTCCATGTAGCATGCGATGAACTACGGTTGGTGCCGTCCCGTAATTCACCAGCAATTCACTTGACTCATGAGACACTCCCAATTAGACAGTGCATGACTGAATAAAAAAAAAACTGTTGTTAAAGCAAGGTAGTATATTTTACGTACTTGAACACTGAAAGTACCTACAGAAACAGACATGTCTCAAAGAAGCGAAATGTGTTAGGAAGCGTTTGGAAAAAGACAAGCTGGCAAATCTTTCTTTCTTTAAGAAACTACACACATCATTGGAGATTCACAATAAAAAAACACCCACATACATGTTTTCTTAGCAAAAACATTTGAGATCTCACTTTCTTTATTTACAAGTAGAGTTACTTTCGATTGCGCATATACTCACACACACATAACACACATACTTCCATAGACCAAAACATCCAATCAGGTCTCAATGAAGTTACAAGTGATGAATGACTGGTAGTAGACTGTAAACAGTATACACGTAACACAAATATGAAGACAGCACATACATTTGGCAAACTGGTGATGTAAGAGCTTAAAACCTTGAAAACAGTTATTTTTGTCACATTTTAACGGGGCTTTTAAAATGCTATTGGAACCCACTAGGGCACTATTGAGGTTTTTTTTATATAAATACTCCATACATCTCAAGTTGTATTTAAGGTAAATCCTCTAGATCGACATACCGTACTCTGATTCCGCAGCCTCATCCCCCTGCACACTCTGATTTGACTGATCAAGGGTTAACTGGTCCACTCTAAGCCCTACCACTGTTCAAAACTGCATACACACTCCCCGCAACTAGTTGTGTGATAATAGCTAGTAAACCGTGAATAAGTATTGGATTTTGTTCGATAAATGTTTGTAAATTTTGCGTCAAACTACATTGTTTACATTTCTATGAATGTTCTCATTCATCCAGGTCATTCACATCTTGGCATTCAATTGGTCGCAACTGGACTGTTTGTTTTGTCTTAGAAGACGCTTCGCCCGATTGTGCTCAGATACTTAGATTGGTGAGATCTAGTCCAGACTAGATCTCACCAATCTAAGCCTACTCGGATGAGAGGCGAAACGTCTTCTAAGACAAACCAAACAGTTCAGTTGCAATCGATTGAATGCGCTGAGATACATTGTTTACAAAGTGGTGAGAGAAGAGGAACAGTGACTGTGAGGTAGGTCTTTAACTTCGCTGAAAACCAAAAAATCTTCCCATTGCTGCGTTAACTTTCGGTTAAGATAAACAATTTATACATCGGAAAAAACCTTTTTCGCTCACTTTTCCAAGAAAAAGCAACAGTACTGAGCGGCGGGCGCTGATTGCCACGGGACCCTGGAGAGAAATTTGAATGATCTCATGGAAACTGGGCATAGGCCTATCTACAAAACACACCAATGTCATGATAATGGCATTTCCACATCATGTAGAACAACAGTATAATGTTTTAATCATATACATACTGTACATCTGAAATGTACGATAGGCGCTCTTTGACATTTGTAACTTTTGTTCTTTAAATATTGAAAATATGTAGGTAAACCATAACATACTACATGAAAGACATGATTATTGCACATATATACTTTGGACTGCACACAGTACAAGGTCATTATAATTATAGATTTTCTCTCAGTTATTGGTTAATGGCCATGTTTGGTGGGAACTATTTCCAACATCCAAGTTTAGTGTAATGCAAAGGCAGCAGAACCTTAACGGGTTTAATTCGGCCCGCGAGTTGAGTTTGCTAAATGTAAAAATGAGCTGCATTTTTTAAATAAAAGAAACTGCGGTTCTAAATGTGGCCATTGGATGTCGCAATAGCAATTCTGTTAGGCAAGCAAATGGTTTATGCCAGGGCGGAGGGCGAGGTACACAGTAAAGTGGGCTGTGGCTCCTCCCCCTTGACCCAAATGGAACACAAAACCTGCCGTTTTTCGTCCTCTGCTTCGAACACACTGTGCTTTGGCACCCTCATTTCCACAAAATGTCTCGGTGAAAAAAGAGAAATGTGGACGCTGAATGCAGAGTGTTCCAAGAAAAATGATCCTATTTAGTCACGGAAGTCAATAAGAAAACACACATCTTTGTGAGCAAGTTTTCTCTGAGCGTCATCGCTGATCTATGCTCACGCACTGGCACTTAAAGAACATCCTGAAATTGTCTGCCACTCAAGATGTAAATGCTAAAAGATGCCAGGTTTCAGGAGTAAAATCAACAATTGGTAACCCTACCTAAAATGCTGCATTAGACAGTGCAGCATTTTAGTTCTGTGGAAATTATCACTTTTTTGTGAACTGTTACCTAGCATAACTTATATGTGTAGATAAAATATCCACTGCCTGTAGATTAGTGCTTACGCCAGCTATGAAATTGCCCTGAGCCATCGCACATATCCACGTCAACATCAGTTTCGATACATCTCACCTTTGCCGTGAAAAAGGGCATACGGCAGGTTTTTGTTTGTACGCAAGCTTTGTATACGATACCCTCACCACTACGACCACCTCTGCCTGTCTCGTCTGCCCATTAGTGTGTGAACTGATTTTGCGAAGAGAATGCTCTTTAGGCAACAGCTTAAAGGGTCCCTATCATGCAAAACCAACATTATTTTACATATTGGTACCTGCTTTTGTGCATTTGGGATCAGCATACCGTAAGTCCCAAAAATGTGTAATCAAAGCGTGGAGGCTTTCCGGAAATACAAAACCCAAAACCAGTGAACTTGGCACGTTGTGTAAATCGTGAATAAAAACAGAATACAATGATTTGCAAATCCTTTTCAATCTATATTCAATTGAATAGACTGCAAAGAGAAGATACTTTACGTTCGCACTGAGACACTATATTTTTTGCAAATATTAGCTAATTTGGAATTTGATGCCTGCAACACGTTTAAAAAATGCTGGCACGAGTGGCAAAAAAGACTGAGAAAGTTGAGGAATGCTCATCAAACACTTATTTGGAACATCCCACAGGTGAACAGGCTACCGGTAATTGGGAACTGGTGGGTGTCATGATTGGTTATAAAAGCAGCTTCCATGAAATGCTCAGTCATTCACAAACAAGGATGGGGCGAGGGTCACCACTTTGTGAACAAGTGCGTGAGCAAATTGTCCAACAGTTTAAGAACAACATTTCTCACAGAGCTGTTGCAAGGAATTTAGGGATTTCACCATCTACGGTCCGTAATGTCATCAAAAGTTCAGAGAATCTGGAGAAATAACTGCACGTAAGCGGCAAGCTCGTGACTTTTGACCCCTCAGGCGACACTGTATCAAAAACCGGCATCAGTGTGTAAAGGATATCACCACATGGGCTCAGGAACACTTCAGAAAACCACTGTCAGTAACTACAGTTTGTCGCTACATCTATAAGTGCAAGTTAAAATTCTACTATGCAAAGCCATTTATCAACAACACCCAGAAACGCCGCAGGTTCTCCTGGGCCCGAGCTCATCTAAGATGGACTGATGCAAAGTGGAAAAGTGTTCTGTGCTCTGAGGAGTCCACATTTGTTTTTGGAAACCGTGGACGTCGTGTCCTCCGGACCAAAGACGAAAGAAAACATCCGGACCGGTAAAGGCGCAAAGTTCAAAAGCCAGCATCTGTGATGGTATGGGAGTGTATTAGTGCCCAAGGCATGGGTAACTTACACATCTGTGAAGGCACCATTACTGCTGAAAGGTACATACAGGTTTTGACGCAACATACAGTATGTTGCCATCCAAGCAACATCTTTTTCATGGACGCCCATGCTTATTTCAGCAAGACAATGCCAAGCTACATTCTGCACGTGTTACAACAGCGTGGCTTCAAAAATTGGTCTCCTCAGTTCCAAAACGTTTACTGAGTGTTGTTAAAAGGAAAGGCCATGTAACACAATGGTAAAAATGCCCCTGTGCCAAGTTTTTTGTAATGTGCCATTAAATTCTAAGTTAATGATTATTCGCAAAAAAATTAATTAGTTTCTCATTTCGAACATTAAATTCTTGTATTTGCAGTCTATTCATTTGAATATAAATTGATTAACAATAAAACAATCTTGCCTTCCTATTGACTTCCTCCTGACGGTTCGTGTGGAATGCGTACAATCGGGAACATCGTCGGCGGATTAAATCTACCTGGACTGCCTTGTGGGCAATTTTAAATGATGTGCGCACATCTGTAGTTTAGATGACAAATTGCCCAAGATTTTGCTGTTATTGGTTGTATTACCCAACTCTGGACACTATTCAAACCTCCAGTCTCATCTGAAAAAGTGCCTGGCTAACTTTTTTGTTTTGCGACAATTTAATGTGCCTTCAACTGTGAAGAATTCGCTTTGAGCGTGTGCCAAGAAGAGTCCTATCTTACCCACAAACTCACAAAAAGATGGATTTTTCGAAAACTACTTTTGATGGCGGGTTTGGTGCCTGCTAATTATGGCAATGGAGGAGACATCCATCCATCCATCCATTTTCTACCGCTTATTCCCTTCGGGGTCGCGGGGGCGCTGGAGCCTATCTCAGCTACAATCGGGCGGAAGGCGGGGTACACCCTGGACAAGTCGCCACCTCATCGCAGGGCCAACACAGATAGACAGACAACATTCACACTCACATTCACACACTAGGGCCAATTTAGTGTTGCCAATCAACTTATCCCCAGGTGCATGTCTTTGGAGGTGGGAGGAAGCCGGAGTACCCGGAGGGAACCCACGCAGTCACGGGGAGAACATGCAAACTCCACACAGAAAGATCCCGAGCCTGGGATTGAACCCCAGACTACTCAGCACCTTCGTATTGTGAGGCAGACGCACTAACCCCTCTTCCACCGTGCTGCCCATGGAGGAGACAATGAAACAGTAAGTAATAACAGTAGGTTAGAAATGTGTGAATGATTTGTTAGCAATGTTAGCTCAAGTTGTTGTGTAGCTCGTTTAGCCTTCTACTGTAAGACAATAACATCACCGTCCTATGGCAAAATAAAGAATTATTTTCCTAAAAACATTTTGCTTTGGATCAGTGCCTACTGTTTTTGGCAATGGACAAGAACGTTTGTAATCTGTTAGCGAATTAGCTCGTAGCGTAGCTGATAGCCTTCAGCCTCTGTTGTTTACAACTCGAAGCAGCTGTGCTGCAGAGTTATTTACATGGTATAGATGATACATGTCTCACATAATAGATGATGGGTAAAATAAAATAAAAAAGTCCAGTTTCCCTTAAAGTGAATGTTCCTGATTTCAGTTACCCATCACCTTAACACCGGTGTAAGTCTGCTACATGAAAGAACTGCACATTTTAAGTTGTGGCATTTTATTGTGATCGGTTTAGGGCACTTTTGTGTTCATCTTACCTCTTAATTGGTTGGGGTATTTTACAAATGGGTAAGGTGCTCCAAGAGCAGATTTTTTTTTACACATTTTTGTGTAAAAAAAGTGATGACTTGTGTTTGTACTACTGACTGTGGTCTTGTACCTCAACTAAAAGGTTAAAGGGTTGAGCTACTATTGCGCATAACTAACTTTTCTTGCCTGTTAGTACCGTTTTTTGTACAATTTGGGATCTGTATGAGTCCCGAAAATTTGAAATCAATCCATAGAGTCATGGCGGAGATATTAATAAAACAATATTGCCTTCTTCCAAACCTGCTCCAAACAAGACATTTGGAATGTGAGACTCTAGAGTTGGGTAGGTAAGTCAGCGGATATCTCCAAGTATGGTAGAGGTTTACCCGTATAGCTTTGCGCAAGTCCGCTATTGTCATTCAGTTGTAGTTCGAAATTATAGTGAAGTGAATGAATTGACTCATATTATGTTCTACATATGGTGAATGTTTATATTCAACTTGGAGAAAGCGGTTTAAGTAAATAATGGTGGAGCCTAGAGATGTCCGATAATGGCTTTTTTGCCGATATCCGATATTCCGATATTGTCCAACTCTTAATTACCGATATCAACTGATACCGATACATGTGGTTGTGGAATAACACATTATTATGCCTAATTTTGTTGTGATGCCCCACTGGATGCATTAAACAATGTAGCCCAGGTTGCTCTGATAGTGGCCTTCAACTCTTCTGCGTTTTTGGGTCTGGCATTCTGCATCTTCCTTTTCACAATACCCCACAGATTTTCTATGGGGCTAAGGTCAGGGGAGTTGGCGGGCCAATTTAGAACAGAAATACCATGGTCCGTAAACCGGGCACGGGTAGATTTTGCGCTGTGTGCAGGCGCCAAGTCCTGTTGGAACTTGAAATCTCCATCTCCATAGAGCAGGTCAGCAGCAGAAAGCATGAAGTGCTCTAAAACTTGCTGGTAGACGGCTGCGTTGACCCTGGATCTCAGGAAACAGAGTGGACCGACACCAGCAGATGACATGGCACCCCAAACCATCACTGATGGTGGAAACTTTACACTAGACTTCAGGCAACGTGGATCCTGTGCCTCTTCTGTCTTCCTCCAGACTCTGGCACCTCGATTTCCAAAGGAAATGCAAAATTTGCATGGTTGGGTGATGGTTTGGGGTGCCATGTCATCTGCTGGTGTCGGTCCACTCTGTTTCCTGAGATCCAAGGTCAACGCAGTCGTCTACCAGCAAGTTTTAGAGCACTTCATGCTTCCTGCTGCTGACCTGCTCTATGGAGATTGAGATTTCAAGTTCCAACAGGACTTGGCGCCTGCACACAGCGCAAAATCTACCCGTGCCTGGTTTACGGACCATGGTATTTCTGTTCTAAATTGGCCCGCCAACTCCCCTGACCTTAGCCCCATAGAAAATCTGTGGGGTATTGTGAAAAGGAAGATGCAGAATGCCAGACCCAAAAACGCAGAAGAGTTGAAGGCCACTAACAGAGCAACCTGGGCTCTCATAACACCTGAGCAGTGCCAGAAACTCATCGACTCCATGCCACGCCGCATTAACGC
The DNA here is from genome assembly GCF_033978685.3 of Nerophis lumbriciformis. Classification (NCBI taxonomy): domain Eukaryota; kingdom Metazoa; phylum Chordata; class Actinopteri; order Syngnathiformes; family Syngnathidae; genus Nerophis; species Nerophis lumbriciformis. The sequence continues at coordinate 33,554,382 of NC_084561.2, forward strand.
AGTAATTGAGGCAAAAGGAGCTCCAACCAAGTATTGAGTATTGTACATGCTCATATTTTTCATTTTCATACTTTTCAGTTGGCCAACATTTCTAAAAATCCCTTTTTTGTATTAGCCTTAAGTAATATTCTAATTTTGTGACACACGGAATTTTGGATTTTCATTTGTTGCCACTTCAAATCATCAAAATTAAATGAAATAAACATTTGAATGCATCAGTCTGTGTGCAATGAATAAATATAATGTACAAGTTACACCTTTTGAATGCAATTACTGAAATAAATCAAGTTTTTCAAAATATTCTAATTTACTGGCTTTTACCTGTATGTGACTGGGCCGGCATGCAAAGGCAGTGGCTTTAAGGTTTATTGGCGCTTTGTACTTCTCCCTACGTCCGTGTACACAGCGGCGTTTTAAAAAGTCATAAATTTTACTTTTTGAAGCCGATACCGATCATTTCCGATATTACATTTTAAAGCATTTATCGGCCGATATTATCGGACGTCCCTAGTTGAGACCATAACAAATTAAGAAGCCTTAGTTGGACATTTGTATGTGGACTATCTCTCACGAGAAGAGGCAATAAATTCTGACTGCGGAATGCAAAAGTGATAGCTCTATCCTGGAGGAGAGACTCCATGTCTATCTTCACGTCAACATTTAAGTTACAACATACAGAGGATGTTTTCCAGTCACTTACACATGAACATCTCCTTACATGGTCAGGTTGTACTCTCCTGAATTAACACACACCCAGATAGAGAAAGAAGGAATACAAGACTGTGGTTTGGCTCCTCCAGGTTAGGAGGGCCTCATTTGTTTGACTTTACCTCCTCCAGGAACTGCAGTCCTGTATAATGACACTCGCTTGTAATAAAGCAACTTTTTGTTCAGCAAAGCGTCTCTGACGTCTCTTTTGATACAGCCGCACCGCCGTGTCGCCCTTCTGCCCGGGAGAGGGTGACAAGACTAAAAATACACATCAGTCAATAGCTGTGTCTCAATTGGGTGGCACATTTGTGGGAGGCTGACGGCATGAAGGCTGTCCCAATTCAAAAAAGCTCCAAGTGCTTTTCTAATCTGTGTCCTTTTCTCCCATTAGCAACACGTGTGCATCCGTGTACACTTCGCAGCCTTTAATACTACAATATCCTTTGCACACTCAACATCCATTTTCTACCGCTTATTCCCTTTTGGGGTCGCGGGGGGGCGTTGGAGCCTATCTCAGCTACAATCGGGCGGAATGGAACTCTGAAAATCCTTTTCAAGATGTCGCCGCTATGCGTAGCGGAAAGAGCGACTTTAAAATGTAAGTACGGTTTTATTTATTTACTTAAAACACCTAAAAGCAGACAAGGTAGGGTGACGTATATCTGTGTTAAAATGCAAAACCTCGACCTCGACCTCCAGGCCCTTTGCTCCTCTCTTTACCCCATAGAAGAGCCATATATCCGAGCATTACAGATGGCTCCATGCCCGGAGCTTTTTTCAACGTTTGGAAATAAAACGCTTTCCATCTTTTCATTAACTTTTTTAGACTGCAAGAAGTTGACGTATTATGTCATATTAATGTGTGGCCAGAACAGTGAAGTATTGTAAATGTGTGTATCAATGTACCGATATTAGTTATTGCAGTTTTTTGTGTACATTTGGATATTATTTTAAAATGTTTACTTCTATAAATTATTAATGTGATCTTGTGTTTAACTTTTCGGTTTTTAGTTTTGTTTGTTTTTGCTGCGCAGAATATTCAAGGAGGACATGGAGTTGGACAAGGCAATTTAAAGTACAACAGACCAAAGAAAGGACACAAAAAACGAATATATCAATTTATATGGTCATTTAAAAACAAAGTATTTTTATGACCTACCGTATTTTTCGGTCTATAAGGCGCACCTAAAATCCTTTCGTTTTCTCAAAAATCGACTGCATAATTCTGGTTCTGCTTACCGACCTCGAAGCTATTTTATTTGGTACATGGTGTAATGGTAAGTGTGACCAGTAGATGGCATTCACACATAAGAGATACGTGTAGACTGCAATATGACGCCAGTAAACAACAGTAAAACTTTAAATGTTCCATTGAGAATATAGAACATTACACACAGCGCTCAAAAATCTGTCAAAAATGTTTTTAGTACGACTTCAGTAAGCTATGAAGCCACACTGCTTGATTGATTGTAGGCACATTAATCATACAATTATTATTATGGTGTGTGTATAAGGGACCCCAAAACGGCACATATTAGCAGACATTACCTGGCATTTTGTTTTGCAATATTATGCAAAACCAACTTTTCTTACCTTCTGGTACCTGCTGATCTTTATTTGGGATGTGCATGAGTACTGAAAATGCGCGCGCGTCTGCCATTGTTGATAAGCTTCTTATTTTTTACTGTCTTCTTATATGGCATTCATCTTCCGCTGTTGCCATTTCTAATATAAAGTAGTGTAAAGTTTTTACTTATATCTGTCTGTAGACTAGATATTAAAGCGCTAAAAACTGGTATTTTTATTTTTCATATTTTGTCCTAAAGAAATACAATCATGTGTGCTTACGGACTGTGTCCCTGCAGACTGTATTGATCTATATTGATTTTTAATGTAGGAACCAGAAATATTAATAACAGAAAGAAGCAACCCTTTTGTGTGAATGAGTGTAAATGGGGGAGGGAGTTTTTTTTGGGTTAGTGCACTAATTGTAAGTGTATCTTGTGTTTTTTATGTTGATTTATCAAAAAAAAAAAAAAAGTTTTATTTCTTGTGCGGCCCGGTACCAATCGATCCACGGACCGGTACCGGTGGTTGGGGACCACTGATGTAGACCATGTTTTCAATTTAGAAAAAAATCATAATATGACCCCTTTAATGCGCCTTTTGTATGAAAATAGACCTGATTAGACCCGCTCATCGGCAGTGCGCCTATTATTTCGCCCTATTGTCCGAAAAATACGGTATATAAATTAATAGTCATGTGCTAAAACTGCAGTTGTTGTTATTAATTTCCTCTGCCTTCTTTGAAAACAATTATATAATAATAATATTATGATATCCCACCCAATATTTACTATTACTGGCTCTAATGCAACCAATTTGACAAGATTAGAAAAAACTACATCAATTGTGAATCACATATTAACAAAGTAACTGCTAAATAGGATTGCTCTATGGATAGACCGCAAGGACTCTTTCTGGAACCTCCTCTGGATGGTCTGCGTGTTTTTAAAGGAACATGTCCCACGACAACAACAACCATTCACAAGCATACAAATAAATTTATCATTAACTAATAATTAGAAATAACAGCTTTAAAATGCTTGTCAACACATGACACATCTTCATGACAACCATCTCTCATGATTGGTTGGCTCTCAACTGCAGGAAAATCAGACGCCGGCTCTCAGCGGTTTCTTCTAAAATAAGATACAAGACCAAAAGAACACAAAAAAAACAATTCAACATTATTCTCTAAAGTTCGCCATTATTCAACCTTGCCTGAGCAGCAGATATGTTATGTAAATGTAAAGGCGGGGACAACTGAGATAACCAGGAATTGTCCCGAAGGCTAGACCGTCCCAATTCATATCGTTCCAGCCACTGCTTGAGGACTCTCGCCATGACCCACACTTTGTCGACCACTTGGGCTGGGTCCATGGAAGGATGCAGCCCCCGAATTGAGACACAGGTAATGAGTTCTTTATTTTTCTCTATCCTGCTTGTACATGCACATGTATGCTAAATTCCTCAGCTGTTGTCATTTCTAATAAAAATGAGTGTACTTACAGTATATCTGTCAGTAGACTCTGTCAGGGGATTGTTTTGTGTATGCGCGCATTGATCTGAGGTCATGTGTACGAATCGAGAAAGGAGTTCCAGGGGTTGAGTGTAAAAACAACTGCAGGAGAAATAAAGAGCATCAGCAAGAAGCAACTGTGCAAGTTATTCTTCGGAGATAACTAACACATGGTGTCAGAAGCAAAGCGAGTCGAACCTGGATCATGGCAAAGTTTTATCATCCTGAGAAACTGGACTTTACTCGACTGGAGCATTGGCCGGAATGGCGGCAGTGGTTTCAAAGGTACCGCATAGCGACAAGGCTAAACCTGGAGGACGGGGACGTGCAGGTTAGCACACTGCTCTGTGCACTTGGCAAAGAGGCTGAGCAAGTGTTTAACACTTATGTGTTTGCGGAGGATGAAGATACTGACAACTATGAGACTGTGTTGGAAAAATTAATCACCTACTTTATTCCTAAAGTGAACGTTATTCACGAGAGCGCTCGTTTTTATCTCAGTGCAGAAGCACGGCGAATCTACAGGTCTTCCTTTTCATCCTTGGCACTTGGTGGAGGTGGTCACATTTTTGTTCTCCTGTTTTCTCCCTACTTGGTCTCTGTCTTGTCTTGTCTATACTTTTTGGACTCTCTTTCTCTGCACTGTCCTCCAAATCTAAACACCTAACATGGAATTGATTAGCTGGATTCTCAACTCAATTGACAAAATCTTTTCGACGTGGAAAAGAGCTTCTGGGAAACCTTGCTGCCCTGATGGAACAATTGCTGTGAGGTACGTGAGAGACTTCTGGGAGAAATGGAGAATTATGTGCATCTTAGTGCTTTCCGTCAAGGACGTGGAAGACATCTACCTATTTGGAACCGTGATTGCGGGGTATCTGCTGATTGGGCTGGGCATTGCCCTGGTGCATCGTCAAATTCGGAAGACCATGGAAGCCACTCAAGGAGCCCAAAGGCTGTTCGTCGCAATGGAAGGCATGGCTGTGGAATCACAGACTGTGGCGATTTCTGATCTGAATTGTAAGTTGGACCACATCATGGAGAGGCTTATTGAAATGAAAAAATTTAATATGAGAGCCGGCATTGACGATTAGAACAGACAAGCCACGGAAATGTCTGATCGCTTGGAAGAACAACAATCCTAATCTACGATTTGACTCCCTCGAATGGCCTTGACGCTGCTCAAAACAGACGAAGGCTGTTCTGAAAACATCCCCCGAGGACACCTCAGTGATGGACGCTCTGACCTCCCTCCCTCCTCAACAACTTGCACTGCCTGCAGAGCGACTCCAGGCCTATAAACACAACAACACTACACCCTGGACAATGGGCATATGCACACAAACACCCCCACCCCAACCCCACGCCTTCACCAGCTTGATTCCCCTTAGGGGCGATGATGGTTGACTAGCGCTTATACAGCAGCAGTCGGCTTCCGTAGCTTCCACTCCCTCCCTTCTGTTGCAAGTTGTGTTGATTAACGTGTTTATGTGTGCTGCGGCTATGAGTTTTCCCCCCCTCAGTCTGGACCCTCTCCCTGGAGTCCAGCCTTTAACTGAATTTTTTTTTTCAGGTGCGGCAAGGATCACCTCACACATGCAACCTGTGCAGCCAGAAATGCTAAGCGCAGAAACTGACACAAGATTGGACACTTCGCTGTTGTGTGTCGCTCCACCAGGGTGAACAAGGTAACCACAGTGGGGCAGGAGGCTGACTACAGTGGCAGCCATTTTTTTCTAGGTGAGATCAAAACAAAGTACACCTACATTGCAGACACTAATACACCATGGGCTGTTAAACTAACCATCAGAGACACTCCTGTGATCTTCAAAATAAATACAAAGGCCAGCAATACAAGTTCATCATACATGTGGTCAAAACAAACAGCTGCAGCAAACTCTTACCGAGCTGTCGCAGCGGCCAAAAGACTGTTGAAAAGAGTCGATGAAGTCCAAAGTACGTTTGATACAGATGTGGGCGTCTTGAAGATAAAGCCTGTTAAAATATGTCTGCGATATGATGCTGTACAGCACAGCGTGAGCACTGCCAGGAGAGTATCCGCAGCCATCCTCCCCAAAGTGAAAGGGGAACATTATCACCGTTTCAGAAGGGTTAAAACCATTAAAAATCAGTTCCCAGTGGCTTATTTTATTTTTCGAAGTTTTTTTCAAAATTTTACCCATCACGCAATATCCCTAAAAAAAGCTTCAAAGTGCCTGATTTTAACCATCGTTATATACACCCGTCCATTTTCCTGTGACGTCACATAGTGATGCCAATACAAACAAACATGGCGGATGGACAGCAAGGTATAGCGACATTAGCTCGGATTCAGACTCGGATTTCAGCGGCTTAAGCGAAATTGAAGAAGAAACTGAAGCTATTGAGCCATATCGGTTTGAACCGTATGCAAGCGAAACCGACGAAAACGACACGACAGCCAGCGACACGGGAGAAAGCGAGGACGAATTCGGCGATCGCCTTCTAACCAACGATTGGTATGTGTTTGTTTTTAAGTGTTGTAATGTTTTTAAGCTAAATTATTATACAGTTTATGTATAATAATTTACGTAAAACCGCGAGTAATGAATAAAGTTTTCATCAATTAATATATTCTGTAGACGTACCCTCATCCGCTCTCTTTTCCTGAAAGCTGATCTGTCCAGTTTTGGAGTTGATGTCAGCAGGCCAGGGAAGCTAGGGTCGATATTCTTCTCTTGATCATCTTCGGTGGCTTAAGGGACGGTAGAAGCGGTGTGAGCCAAGACATCCAGGGGGTTTAGCTCGCTCGTCTGCGGGAACAAACTGCCGCCATTGCTTGCCGTGCTACCGAGGTCCTATGTCCCTGAATAGCTCACACACTCCGGCAGATTCAATGGGGGTCTGGCGGAAGATTTCTTTGACTTTATCGTTGGAAATGCATCTGCTTTGAGTGTCGCAGGATATCCACACATTCTTGCCACCTCTGTCGTAGCATAGCTTTCGTCGGTAAAGTGTGCGGAACAAACGACACACCCTTGTATTTTGAACAACATCCGTCCAATTTCTTGCCACTTTCGCATCTTTGGGCCACTGGTGCAACTTGAATCCGTCCCTGTTCGTGTTGTTACACCCTCCGACAACACACCGACGAGGCATGATGTCTCCAAGGTACGGAAAACAGTCGAAAAAACGGAAAATAACAGAGCTGATTTGATTCGGTGTTTGTAATGTGTTTGAGAAAATGGCGGATTGCTTCCCGATGTGATGTCATCGCTCCGAGAGAGAATAATAGAAAGGCGTTTAATTCACCAAAATTCACCCAGTTAGAGTTCGGAAATCGGTTAAAAACATATATGGTCTTTTTTCTGCAACACCAAGGTATATATTGACGCTTACATAGGTCTGGTGATAATGTTCCCCTTTAAAGCTGAACTAGAGAGAATGGTGAAGTGTGGCGTCATTGAGGAAGTAACAGAACCAACGGAGTGGTGCGCCCCATTGGTCCCGGTCCCTAAACAAACAGCTGATATTAAAAGAAACTGAACATGACAGTTAAAAGGGAGAGGTACGTTTTACCCACCATAGATGACATACTGCCACGGCAGGCAAAATCCAGAGTATTCTCCCTGCTTGAAGCGGCTAGTGGCTTCTGGCAAAGGAAACGGCCAAGCTGACCACATTCATCACTCCCATGGGCAGGTACTTCTTCAAGCAGCTCCCGTTTGGGATTTCCAGTGCACCGGAGATTTTTCAGAGAGAGATGTCGGTACTGTTCAGAGCCCAGGAAGGGGTTGAGGTGTACATGGACGATATTCTCGTCCACGGTAGGAATGACAAAGAGCACGAAGAGAGATTCCAGAATGTCCAGCTGCTCCTGGAGAGTGCAGGCTTGAAGCTCAATGACAGAAAGTGCTGTCTGCGCCAAAAGCAGCTGAACTACCTGGGGCACCTCATCGATGAAGTAGGCATCCGTCCCGACCCCTCAAAAGAAAGTGCCATCACAGAGCTGCAGCCGCTAGATGACATGCCAGGCCTCCGTAGGTTCCTGGTTATGGTTCATTATTTGGGTAGATACCTCAGATGTGATAAAACCGCACAACGACCTGCTGAAAACTGACACGGTATGGACCTGGGACGGCGCTTTCAACAAGGTGAAACAACTAATCTCCACAGCATACACACTTGCATTCTATGATACAAACCCCGTTTCCATATGAGTTGGGGGAAATTGTGTTAGATGTAAATATAAACGGAATACAATGATTTGCAAATCCTTTTCAACCCATATTCAATTGAATGCACTACAAAGACAAGATATTTGATGTTCAAACTCATAAACTTTTTTTTTTTTTTTGCAAATAATAATTGACTTAGAATTTCATGGCTGCAACACGTGCCAAAGTAGTTGGGAAAGGGCATGTTCACCACTGTGTTACATCACCTTTTCTTTTAACAACACTCAATAAACGATTGGGAACTGAGGAAACTAATTGTTGAAGCTTTGAAAGTGGAATTCTTTCCCATTCTTGTTTTAAGTAGAGCTTCAGTCGTTCAACAGTCCGGGGTCTCCGCTGTCGTATTTTACGCTTCATAATGCGCCACACATTTTCGATGGGAGACAGGTCTGGACTGTAGGCGGGCCAGGAAAGTACCCGCACTCTTTTTTTACGAAGCCACGTTGTTGTAACACGTGCTGAATGTGGCTTGGCATTGTCTTGCTGAAATAAGCAAGGGCGTCCATGAAAAAGACGACGCTTAGATGGCAGCATATGTTGTTCCAAAACCTGTATGTACCTTTCAGCATTAATGGTGCATTCACAGATGTGTAAGTTACCCATGTCTTGGGCACTAATGCACCCCCATACCATCACAGATGCTGGCTTTTGAACTTTGCGTCGATAACAGTCTGGATGGTTCGCTTCCCCTTTGGTCCGGATGACACGATGCCGAATATTTCCAAGAACAATTTGAAATGTGGACTCGTCAGACCACAGAACACTTTTCCACTTTGCATCAGTCCATCTTAGATGATCTCGGGCCCAGAGAAGCTGGCGGCGTTTCTGGATGTTGTTGATAAATGGCTTTCGCTTTGCATAGTAGAGCTTTAACTTGCACTTACAGATGTAGCGACCAACTGTATTTAGTGACAGTAGTTTTCTGAAGTGTTCCTGAGCCCATGTGGTGATATCCTTTAGAGAATGATGTCGGTTTTTGATACAGTGCCGTCTGAGGGATCGAAGGTCACGGTCATTCAATGTTAGTTTCCGGTCATGCCGCTTACGTGGAGTGATTTCTCCAGATTCTCTGAACCTTTTGATGATATTATGGACCGTAGATGTTGAAATCCCTAAATTTCTTGCAATTGCACTTTGAGAAACGTTGTTCTTTAACTGTTTGACTATTTGCTCACGCAGTTGTGGACAAAGAGGTGTACCTCGCCCCATCCTTTCTTGTGAAAGACTGAGCATTTTTTGGGAAGCTATTTTTATACCCAATCATGGCACCCACCTGTTCCCAATTAGCCTGCACACCTGTGGGATGTTCCAAATAAGTGTTTGATGAGCATTCCTCAACTTTATCAGTATTTATTGCCACCTTTCCCAACTTCTTTGTCACGTGTTGCTGGCATCAAATTCTAAAGTTAATGATTATTTGCAAAAAAAAAAACGTTTATCAGTTTGAACATCAAATATGTTGTCTGTGTAGCATATTCAACTGAATATGGGTTGAAAATGATTTGCAAATCATTGAATTCCGTTTATATTTACATCTAACACAATTTCCCAATTCATATGGAAACGGGGTTTGTATAAACAAACCCACAATAGTGAACGCAGACGCAAGTAGCTTAGTGTCGTATTCAGGGGACTGTTTTGTGTATGCGCGCATTGATCCAAGTTCATGTGTACAAATCGAGAAAGAAGGTCCGGGGGGTGAAAGTGAAAAGTAACTGCTGGTGTGTGAGTTGCAGGAGAAATAAAGAGCGTCGACAATAAGCAACATAGCAAGTTATTCTTCGGAGCTAACTAACACAAACTCGATACGGAAGTGCTAGAAAACTACAACATTGCTGACGGGGTGGAGGCACAGTCAAAGGTGGCTTGTCCTGGGGGAGGGCTTTGGCACGTAAATAAGATCGCCCACAAAACGGCGCATTCTGAAGAGACGGTAAGCAAATGGCTTGAAGATGGTCTGTAAAACAAAATCCATGCACCACCACACATGTTATGTAGAGTAGACCACAAGGAAGTGTTAGAGAAAAATCATAATATGACCCCTTTAAGGCAAAATCATAAGCAAACATTTAGGTTTTCCATATTGACATAATTATGTGTCTATGAAGTGTGTCAAATGAAACATGGATTAAGTGTTATAATACCTGCATGTGAATATGGCTGTATAGGCACAGCGAGCCATAACAGCAGGCATTCTAGAATGCACTCAAACTCGACTTCTGCAGCAAGTCAAGTTGCTCTGGTAATTGGATAAGAAGGTGATTTTGAATAAATAAACAGATAAAGGAGAGTCTGAGATTATTGCTCTGTTCACTGATTCATTTGAAGACATTGATTTTGGGAGAACAGGGCAAGTGGTGAAAGTTGAAATTAATTGGAAGCAGTAATAGGCCCACTAACATTGACCTAATTAATAGTGTGTGTACTTAATAAAGGTAACAATAGTTAAGTGGAGTCTTACTATATTCAACCTTTTGTGTCCAACTACCGTGGGACAATTGCCAACATAGTGCAATTGTAACACTTGTTTTTTATTTTTTTATTTTTTTTTATAAAATACTTATCTGTCTTAGTTAAAATACTTAAGCTTGACCTTACAAATAATTGATACAGTGTATCAATATTCTAAAATCAGTTTTTAAGTCCAGTCTTCCTCCTCAAACTCGTCAGAATTGGCAGATTGACTTCAAATAACATGTTCATAAAGAAAAGTGCAAAGTTCACAATCATAAAAAAAATTTAGTTTTTTTTTTTTTTTCAAATATGAAGAAATTTAAAAACTCTACTGAAAAAAGATGCTAATCCAGAAGGGTATCGTCTTTCGGCAGCCTGCCAGTTGTCTGCGACCACCAGAGAGGTGTTCCGCAAAATAAGGGCAGCATGGAGCAGTCGACGGTGTTCACTCCTGTTCACTGGTGTGGGAGGAGAAATACCACCTAGCTCCCACTTCAGTTTATGGCCGATGGAACCTGCAGAAGAAATTAGAGACATATACAGTAACACAGTTGTAAAAATTAAATGAATAAAAAGTGCAACATAGAGACATATTGTCAAAGCCATCTCCATTCACATGAAACTATAAAAACGTGTGCCAGGACAGACCTGTCCTACATTTTAAATTAAATGTTAGTACACTTAAGTAGGTAGACTTTGACACTCACTACCACTACACCCTCCGAATTAAGTAAAAAGGGGTAGAGCTTTGTAATCTTCCCTAGGAATTGGGACACCACTTACTACGTCACTTCATAGTTTACGTTCGGGCATATAAGCGACTACATAGTTACGTTTGCACATACATCCCACCTAGAGTTGTACTATATTATAATGTTTTGGTACCAAAATGTATATTGTATATGTCAATACTTTTTGATACTTTTCAAAATAAAGGGGACCACAAAAAATGTCATTATTGGCTTCATTTTAACAGAACATTTATAATACAATGTATGATTCTTGTTGCACCCAAAGAACAATTTCTAAAGTTTGTAATTAAATCAAAAGGCACATTAAACACATTGCGCTCAAACAACAGTTTACAATTATTTTGCATATTAGATAAAGCCTGCCACAATCTAGAATTAGGTTAGAATAGAATAGAAAGCTTTATTGACATTGCATTAAATGTTTCATGATGTATGGTTGTCAATATTGAGCTGTGCTTTAAGACATTCACTAATTAGTAAACACAGAAAACAAGGCTAAAAGAACACAGACAAGACAAATATCAAGTAAAACAAACATTGTTACAAATAAAACACAAATGAAAAAGTGAGAATTTGTTATGAAATTCAGTCAATTCACATGCATTATTTTAACAATATGTGGGCGGTTTGGACTGCTCTAATAATTTTCAACAAATCAACACGAAAAATCTGTGTTTCGGGTATTCACATTAGGCAGGATACCGACAGACTGTATCTCTGGCATTCCCCTGCAACTCCAATCAGTGAAAGGTCGTCGTGATTACTTATGCCACTGGAAGAAGCTGGAGCCAAGACGGTGAGAGTAAGAACTACGCACCCCTACACTCACCCAAATCTACTCCAAGCACAGGCCCATACCCCCCCCCCCCCTGCTCCCCACCCCCTTTACAAAGCCCTGTGGCGATGGGGAAAAGCGGTGGGTGCAGGTCATAGATGTGACTGGAAGCACTTAGCTCAACCCTACAAACAGGCTGCATGGGCATGATGGTCGCTAAGATATGGGACGGAACAGCATGTCTCTTCGGTAGCTCCCCATGCGACTGAGCAGCCCCGCTCTGCTCACCCCGTAGAGGGAAAGGCCTAGAAAAGGTGGCCCAAAAATAGCCTGTTCCTCCTCAACTCGGGTCATCCCTCTCTGCGGTCGAAACAAAAACAAGAAGAAGATACCCCTTACAATCGCAACGTGGAATGTCCAAGTAAAACACCCGTCCCCGCAGGAGAGCAGCAATGGTTGCCCACGAGTTGAGGAAATACAACGTGGAGATAGCAGCACTCAGCGGAACCCGCTTTCATGGAGAGGACTCTCTAACAGAAGTTGGAGAAGGTTACACCTTTTTCTGGAAAGGGCTCCCCCCAGACTCTTGCCGCCTACATGGGATAGGCTTTGCTGTGAAGATCAGTCTGCTTAAAAAGTTCCCAGGAACTCCAACAGACATCAGCAAAAGGCTGATACTTGGCGGATTCCCCTCACGAAAGGTTAACAAGCAACTCTCATCAGTACATACGCACCAACCCTAGATGCTATGAGGACATGAAAGACAGCTTCAACAGTACACTACACTGCTTCATCCAGAAGACACCACCTCGTGACAAACCTCTACTAATGGGCGACTTCAATGCTCGTGTGGGATGTGACTACAGGCTCTGGGAAGGCGTACTTGACAAACATTGCATCAGCAAGCTGAATGACAATGTTCTCAGACTACTAACACTCTGCTCAGAGCACCAACTTGTCGTTACCAATACCATCTTTCAGCAAAAAAACAAACTGAAGACCTCCTGGCAGCATTCAAGATCCAAACACTGGCATTTGATAGATTATATAATCACCAGACAAGCGGACCAGAGATAGTTCCAGATCACCAGGGCTATGAGAGGGGCAGAATGCTTGATAGACCACCGGTTGATTCTATCAAAAGTCAATCTAAAAACCTGCAGCACCGCAAACAGGCTTCCAGTAAGAAGCTTGACTGTGGTACCCTTAAATTCCTCCCAGCCATTCACCATCTTAGAAGCCGACTTGCAACCAAACTGTACAGCATCCCGGAAATCCCTACCATCGAGGACACAAACGCTACCTGGAACATACTGCGTTCTTCTATCGACCGTGCTGCTGAAGAATCAATGGGATTCACCAAGCAACGTCACCAAGACTGGTTTGACGAAAACACACCTGGCATTCACAAACTTCTAAAGGAAAAACGCAAGGCACACTCAGTTGCTCTAGCCAACCCTCAATCAGCAGCCCTCAGGAATAAATTGTCCACTATCAAAGCAGAAGCACAAAAAGCTCTACGGCAGATGCAGAACGATTGGTGGGTCAAGAAAGCGGAAGAAATTCGACCTTTTGCAGATGCCAACAACACACACAGCATCTATGACACAATCAAAAAGATCCATGGGCCCCAGAGCAGAAACATCGCACCAGTCAGGTCTGCAGATGGCACCACCCTCATAAAGGAACAATAACAAATTCTAGAACGTTGGGCAGAGCACTTCAGCACCGTACTAAACCACAGCAACCCCACAGACCCGACCATCCTGGATGAACTCCCCAGCTTCCCCTCTGTCCCTCAACTTAATGAAGTTCCTGAATTTCATGAAGTTCTGAAAGCAATCAATTGCTTTAAAAACAATAAAAGTGCAGGTTCAGACTCCATCCCAGCTGAAGTATTCAAGTGTGGAGGTTACCCCCTCACTCACTGGCTACATCAGCTCATCTCTGCCATCTGGACAACTCACAATGTCCCGCAAGACTGGAAAGACGCCACCATTATCACTATATATAAAAAGAAAAGTGATAAATCGTCTTGTGACAACAACAGAGGTGTCTCACTCCTTTCAGTTGCAGGCAAAATCCTGACAAGAATCATGTTCTCCCGCCTGGCTGTGCACATTTCGGAGAACATCTAGGTAGAAACCCAGTGTGGATTCCGTAAGGACTGTAGCACAACGGACATGATTTTTACCGCCAGGCAAATACAGGAGAAAGCCAGAGAACACAAACAAGACCTATACATGGCTTTTATCGATCTGTTGAAGGCTTTCGACACAGTAGACCGGAAGCTTCTCTGGGGCATACTAAGCCAGTTTTGAGTCCCATCCAAATTCCTCACAATTCTCCAAGAGCTTCATGATGGCGTGCAAGCCAGGGTTCTAATTGGTGTACAACTGTCCGACCCCTTCGATGTCAAGATTGGAGTTATTTTCAAAATATTAATTACCGCAGTTACCATCATTTCCCATATGCATCTGAAGAACACGGATGGAGCCGGCATTAGTTTCCGCCTGGATGGCAACCTATTTAACATCCGGGGCTTCCAGGCAACCACCAAGACTAAGACAGGTTTGTGAAATGCAGTATGCTGATGACTGCACACTGATTGCTCTCACCCTGGACTCCCTTCAGAATGCCCTCAATATGGTAGATGCCACCTACAGAGCTATCAGTCTTTAGATCAACATCAAAAAGACAAATTGTCCACCAGCAAAGCTCTGCAAATACTCAAACACCGGTCTTCTACATTGACAATACCCCTCTGGAAACGGTACCACACTTCAAAATACCTCAGCAGTATCATCTCTGACAGCTGTAATGTTGAAGCAGACATCCAAGCCCGCAATCCAATCCAATCCAATCCACTTTATTTATATAGCACATTTAAACAACAAAAATGTTTCCAAAGTGCTGCACAACAATATTAAAAACAATATTCAAATATTATCCTTAGCTCCACCAATGACTGAATAAAACAAAAAATAAATAAATATAAAAACAATATAAAAATAAAAATGACTAAAAACGATTTTAAAGGGTAAAACCAATTAAAACAGTAAATAGAAATCAAACTTTTTTTTAAAAAACACAGAGGACAATAGAGGACAGAGGACCACACAACTCACGTAGTGTTAAAAGCCAAAGAATAAAAGTGGGTCTTAAGACGAGACTTAAAACACTCCACTGTGGGAGCAGTTTGAACATGGAGGGGCAGAGTGTTCCAAAGCTTAGGGCTGACCACAGAGAAGGCCCTGTCTCCCCTGGATTTAAGTCTGGTCTTGGGCACCACGAGCTGGAGCTGGCTCTCGGACCTCAGAGCGTCAACCTTGCCTCCGCCGCATTTGGTCACCTAAGACCGTGGGTCTTTATCAATAAAAACCTGAAGACAGCAACCAAGGTAGCAGTATACCAGGCAATGTGTGTTTTTTTAAATTCATCATGCTTCGGTTGATGAATAAACGAAGAACTACACGGAGAAGAAGCCGCCATGTACGACTGTTTTCTCTTGTGAATTTTTTGAAGGTATGTAACGTTAATGTTTTCACATTTGCAAAATTTTATGTTTTAGTATTTTAGTATTATTGTTTAGTATTTTAGCCTAACGTTAGCTAGTCTGGCTAGCTGGCGAACATTACAAACTAACGTTCCAAACTAAAATGTAATGTATTATATAACTTATGCAGAAATGTTGCATTTTTCTCTGGCCCTACCTGAGCGAGTCAGCATCTAAAATGCCTCACTCTAAAGGGCTAGATTCATTCACTCAACTCCTCGTAATGCCCACTACATGCAAAGAGTCGGTGGGACACCACTACCTTCGCCGGAACGTGCAAAATGTAAGGATAGGGCTAAAAGGTAAGGTGAGGGGGTGTATTGGGATTGGTCCAAAGTATTTTCTCAATACTTTGCTGATGCACCTTTGGCAGAAATTACAGCCTCAAGTCTTTTTGAATACAATGCCACAAGCTTTGCATAGGGACAGTTTTGCCCATTCCTCTTTGCAGCATCTCCTGAAGCCATTTCTTTGATATTTTGGCTTTGTGCTTAGGGTCCTTGTCCTGCTGAAAGATAAACCGTCAACCCAGTCTGAGTTCAAGAGCGCTCCGGAGCAGGCTTTCATCAATGATGTCTCTGGATTCATCTTTGCTGCCTTTATCTTTCCCTCTATCCCAGGGCCATATTAAGAGAATATATATATATATATATATATATATATATATATATATATATATATATATATATATCTATATACATAAACTCCGTTTCCATGAGTTGGGAAATTGTGTTAGATGTAAATATAAACGGAATACAATGATTTGCAAATCATTTTCAACCCATATTCAGTTGAATATGCTACAAAGACAACATATTTGATGTTAAAACTGATAAACATTTTTTATTTTGCAAATAATCATTAACTTTAGAATTTGACGCCAGCAACACGTGACAAAGGAGTTGGGAAAGGTGGCAATAAATACTGATAAAGTTGAGGAATGCTCATCAAACACTTATTTGGAACATCCCACAAGTGTGCAGGCTAATTGGGAACAGGTTTGGGTATAAAAACAGCTTCCCAAAAAATGCTCAGTCTTTCACAAGAAAGGATGGGGCGAGGTACACCCCTTTGTTCACAACTGCGTGAGCAAATAGTCAAACAGTTTAAGAACAACGTTTCTCAAAGTGCAATTGCAAGAAATTTAGGGATTTCAACATCTACAGTCCATAATATCATCGAAAGGTTCAGAGAATCTGGAGAAATCCCTCCACGTAAGTGGCATGGCCGGAAACCAACATTGAATGACCGTGACCTTCGATCCCTCAGACGGCACTGTATCAAAAACCGACATCAATCTCTAAAGGATATCACCACATGGGCTCAGGAACACCTCATAAAACCACTGTCACTAAATACAGTTCGTCGCTACATCTGTAAGTGCAAGTTAAAGCTCGACTATGCAAAGCGAAAGCCATTTATCAACAACATCCAGAAACTCCGCCGGCTTCTCTGGGCCCGAGATCATCTAAGATGGACTCATGCAAAGTAGAAAAGTGTTCTGTGGTCTGACGAGTCCACATTTCAAATTGTTTTTCATCCGGACCAAAGGGGAAGTGAACCATCCAGACTGTTATCGACGCAACGTTCGAAAGCCAGCATCTGTGATGGTATGGGGGTGCTTTAGTGCCCAAGGCATGGGTAACTTACACATCTGTGAAGGCACCATTAATGCTGAAAGGTACATACAGGTTTTGGAACAACATATGCTGCCATCTAAGCGCCGTCTTTTTCATGGACGCCCCTGCTTATTTCAGCAAGACAATGCCAAGCCACATTCAGCACGTGTTACAACAGTGTGGCTTCGTAAAAAAAAGAATGCGGGTACTTTCCTGGCCTGCCTGCAGTCCAGACCTGTCTCCCATCGGAAATGTGTGGCGCATTATGAAGCGTAAAATACCACAGGGGAGACCCTGGACTGTTGAATGACTGAAGCTCTACATAAAACAAGAATGGGAAAGAATTCCACTTTCAGAGCTTCAACCATTAGTTTCCTCAGTTCCCAATCGTTTATTGAGTGTTGTTAAAAGGAAAGGCCATGTAATACAGTGGTGAACATGCCCTTTCCCAACTGCTTTGGCACATGTTGCAGCCATGAAATTCTAAGTTAATTATTATTTGCAAAAAAAAAATAAAGTTTATGAGTTTGAACATCAACTATCTTGTCTTTGTAGTGCATTCAATTGAATATGGGTTGAAAAGGATTTGCAAATCATTGTATTCCGTTTATATTTACATCTAACACAATTTCCCAACTCATATGGAAACGGGGTTTGTGTACATATATATATATATATATATATATATATATATATATATATATATATATATATATATATATGTACTGTATATGTATACATACATGTATATGGATATGTATTTATATATCCGGGACGGCGTGGCACGGTTGGGAGAGTGGCCATGACAGCAAACTGAGGGTTCCTGGTTCGATCCCCACCTTCTACCAACCACGTCACGTCCGTTGTGTCCTTGAGCAAGACACTTCACCCTTGCTCTTGATGGGTCGTGATTAGGGCCTTGCATGGCAGCTCCCACCATCAGTGTGTGAATGTGTGTGTGAATGGGTGAATGTGGAAATAGTGTCAAAGCGCTTTGAGGACCTTGAAGGTAGAAAAGCGCTATACAAGTATAACCCATATGGATATATGTATATGTATCTATATATATATATGTATATCTGTATGTGTATATATATATATATATATATATATATATATATATATATATATATGTGTGTGTACCGTATTTTTCGGACTATAAGTCGCAGTTTTTTTTCATAGTTTGGCCGGGGGTGCGACTTATACTCAGGAGCGACTTATGTGTGAAATTATTAACACATTACCGTAAAATATCAAATAATATTATTTAGCTCATTCATGTAAGAGACTAGACGTAAAAGATTTCATCGGATTTAGCAATTAGGAGTGACAGATTGTTTGGTAAACGTATAGCATGTTCTATATGTTATAGTTATTTGAATGACTCTTACCATAATATGTTACGTTAACATAGCAGGCACGTTCTCAGTTGGTTATTTATGCGTCATATAACGTATACTTATTCAGCCTGTTGTTCACTATTCTTTATTTATTTTAAATTGCCTTTCAAATGTCTATTCTTGGTGTTGGGTTTTATCAAATAAATTTCCCCCAAAAATGCGACTCGTATGTTTTTTTCCTTATTTATTATGCATTTTCGGCCGGTGCGACTTATACTCCGAAAAATACGGTAGGTATGTATATATATATATATATATATATATATATATATATATATAAATGTATATATATATATATATATATATATATATATAATATATATATATATATATATATATATATATATATATACAAAACCAATGAAGTTGGCACGTTGTGTAAATCGTAAATAAAAACAGAATACAATGATTTGCAAAAAGGCAGTATGGCGTAGTGGGTAGAGCGGCCGTGCCAGAAACCTGAGGGTTGCAGGTTCGCTCCCCGCCTCTTGAAATCCAAATCGCTGCCGTTGTATCCTTGGGCAGGACACTTCACTCTTGCCCCTGGTGCCGCTCACACTGGTGAATGGATGATGAATGAATGATAGGTGGTAGTCGGAGGGGCCGTAGGCGCAAACTGGCAGCCTCGCTTCCGTCAGTCTACCCCAGGGCAGCTGTGGCTACAAATGTAACTTACCACCACCAGGTGTGAATGAATGATGGGTTCCCACTTCTCTGTGAGTGCTTTGAGTATCTAATAATAGAAAAGCGCGATATAAAATCTAATCCATTATTCATTAAATCCTTTTCGACTAATATTCAATTGAATAGACTGCAAAGGCAAGATATTTAATGTTGGAACTGAGAAACTTTGCAAAACATTTGGCACAGGGGCATTTTTACCACTGTGTTACATGGCCTTTTCTTTTAACAACACTCAGTAAACGTTTGGGAACTGAGGAGACCAATTTGTTAAGCTTTTCAGGTGGAATTATTTCCCATTCTTGCTTGATGTACAGCTTAAGTTGTTCAACAGTCCGGGGTCTCCGTTGTGGTATTTTAGGCTTCATAATGCGCCACACACGTTCAATGGGAGACAGGTCTGGACTACAGGCAGGCCAGACTAGTACCCGCACTCTTTTTCTACAAAGCCATGTTGTTGTAACACGTGCAGAATGTGGCTTGGCATTGTCTTGCTGAAATAAGCAGGGGCGCCCATGAAAAATACGTTACTTGGATGGCAACATATGTTGCTCCAAAACCTGTATTTACCTTTCAGCATTAATGGTGCCTTCACAGATGTGTAAGTTACCCATGCCTTGGGCACTAATACACACCCATACCATCACAGATGCTGGCTTTTGAATTTTGTGCCTATAATAATCCGGATGGTTCTTTACCTCTTTGTTCCGGAGGACACGACGTCCACAGTTTCCAAAAACAATTTGAAATGTGAACTCGTCAGACCACAGAACACTTTTCCACTTTGCATCAGTCCATCTTAGATGAGCTCTGGCCCAGCGAAGCCGGCGGCGTTTCTGGGTGTTGTTGATAAATAGCTTTGGCTTTGCATAGTAGAGTTTTAACTTGCACTTACAGATGCAGCGACAAACTGTAGTTACTGACAGGGGTTTTCTGAAGTGTTCCTGAGCCCATGTGGTGATATCCTTTACACACTGATGTCACTTTTTGATGCTTAAGGTTTCGAAGGTCACGGGCATTCAATGTTTGTTTTCGGCCTTGCCGCTTACATGCAATGATTTCTCCAGATTCTCTGAACCTTTTGATGATATTACGGACCGTAGATGGTGAAATCCCTAAATTCCTTGCAATAGCTCGTTGAGAAATGTTGTTCTTAAGCTTCTTCGAAGTTTGCTCACGCATTTGTTCACAAAGTGGTGACCCTCGCCCCATCCTTGTTTGTGAATGACTGAGCATTTCATGGAAGCTGCTTTTCTACACAATCATGGCATCCACCTGTTACCAATTAGCCTGGGACTGTTGAACAACTTAAGCTGTACATCAAGCAAGAATGACAAATAATTCCACCTGAAAAGCTTCAAAAATTGGTTTCCTCAGTCCTCATGTAACACAGTGGTAAAAATGCCCCTGTGCCAACTTTTTTGCAATGTGTTGCTGCCATTAAATTATAAGTTAATGATTACTTGCAAAAAAAAAAAATGTTTTTCAGTTGGAACATTACATATCTTGTCTTTGCAATCTATTCAATTGAATATAAGTTGAAAAGGATTTGCAAATCATTGTATTCTGTTTTTATTTATGATTTACACAACGTGCCAACTTCACTAGATTTGGGTTTTGTAACTAAAATAGACACACTGGAAAAAAAATTACTATTTTGCATGTTTTGTGGTTTTAATGCTTCACTGATAGTGTTTAAACATCTGTTTTAATGGCTAAGCTTTTATTTATTTTTAATATGAATGGTAATGTAGCAATTTAAGGTTTATTTAAATGAAAAGTGTGTAAGAAATACAATCTATTAAAGGCCTACTGAAACCCACTACTACCGACCACGCAGTCTGATAGTTTATATATCAATGATGAAATCTTAACATTGCAACACATGCCAATACGGCCGGGTTAGCTTACTAAAGTGCAATTTTAAATTTCGCGCGACATATCCTGCTGAAAACGTCTCGGTATGATGACGTCAGCGCGTGACGTCGCGGATTGTAGAGGACATTTGGGGACAGCATGGTGGCCAGCTATTAAGTCGTCTGTTTCATCGCAAAATTCCACAGTATTCTGGACATCTGTGTTGGTGAATCTTTTGCAATTTGTTCAATGAACAATGGAGACAGCAAAGAAGAAAGCTGTAGGTGGGAAGCGGTGTATTGCGGCCGACTTCAGCAACACAAACACGGCCGGTGTTTCATTGTTTACATTGCCGAAAGATGACAGTCAATCTTTACCATTGGCCTGTGGAGAACTGGGACAACAGAGACTCTTACCAGGAGGACTTTGAGTTGGATACGCAGACACGGTACCTTGAGTACGCTTCCAAACATTTGATTGCTTGCCCGTACGTGCGTGCCGCTTTGTTCATGTCACGTACGTAACTTTGGGGAAATATATGTGCTGTATGAACTTTGGGGAGGTGAACGGTACTTTGGGCTGTGGGATTGAGTGTGTTGTGCAGGTGTTTGAGTTGTATTGGCGGGTTATATGGATGGGAGGGGGGAGTTGTTTGTTATGCGGCATTAATTTGTGGCATATTAAATATAAGCCTGGTTGTGTTGTGGCTAATAGAGTATATATATGTCTTGTGTTTATTTACTGTTTTAGTCATTTCCAGCTAAATATCAGGTCCCACCCGCCTCTCACAGCATCTTCCCTATCTGAATCGCTCCCACTGCCCTCTAGTCCTTCACTCTCACTTTCCTCATCCACAAATCTTTCATCCTCGCTCAAATTAATGGGGAAATCGTCGCTTTCTTGGTCTGAATCGCTCTCACTGCTGGTGGCCATGATTGTAAACAATGTGCAGATGTGAGGAGCTCCACAACCTGTGACGTCACGCTACTCGTCTGCTACTTCCGGAACAGGCAAGGCTTTTTTATCAGCGACCAAAAGTTGCGAACTTTATCGTCGATGTTCTCTACTAAATCCTTTCAGCAGAAATATGGCAATATCGCGAAATGATCAAGTATGACACATAGAATGGACCTGCTATCCCCGGTTAAATAAGAAAATCGCATTTCAGTAGGCCTTTAATAGTATTTATTATTTCTGAGGGGCGTTGTGTGTTCAGTGGTCCTTGAACGCAACATAAAAACATCTTTGTCTCTTTTCATGTAAGTAAAGAACGATCACTCTGAGAGACAGAGAGCACAGCTTGTAGCTTTAACTGAATATCTTAGTAGCTTTAGTAGCTCAGATAGCAATGTGTTAATATAAGTTTGGATGGATTGGGGTATGTTGTTTCTTAACAGGGAAAGACATTAATGTCTCTTTGTTTCCATGTTGGCATTTAAGCTGGCAAGCTGGCGCCAGACAATCGGTGAGTTTATCAAAGTGCAGTTATCAATCTCAGCTTTTCAATAATTTCAATTTAAAATGGTAATACTGACTGTCGGGAGTTATCATTATTACGTTTATCGTTGCATCCCTAATATGGATAAATCCCTAAATTAACCAACCGGGGTTGCAGTAGATCCGTTAAATAAAACAGAAGCTCACCATAAAGTCTTGAAAAATGTTATATTTCCAACATATTTGTTCCTCACTGTACAACGCAAGGTTCTTAAAGGCATGTCTGGTGAGTTCCATGTGGTAGAACCGTGAATGTATGTGTATTTAATTTGCAAACATCATCATTTAGTTTGACTTTTACCTGGTGAAGTGTCGACTCGACTCATGCACTTCCATCTCTGTGCTTTTAAATTCATTCAACTCTTTCCTTATGGCAGCCTTGAATGACACACACATCACACATCAATATCAATCAAGTGTCGATATCAAGGAAATAATTTTCAAGTGATGCAGAACCTTGTCCACAGCTGTTAGTCTCGTCCAGGGCTTATCGGCTCTCCTGTCATAGTCCTGAGCCTCTGCGACCTCCACGTAGTCACTAAACCGAATGAGGATCTTTGCTTCTCTCAGCTCCTCCACTGTGGGCCTTTGGCTGAGCTGGAGGTGGGAGATAGAGTGGAGAGTGAGCCATTAACATTAACGATCTTTGTGTCTTCAAATCAAGACACAGAGATTGAGATCTGGGCTCTGACTCTGTCACTATTTAGTCTTTACACTGCA
This sequence comes from Nerophis lumbriciformis, assembly GCF_033978685.3. Taxonomy (NCBI): domain Eukaryota; kingdom Metazoa; phylum Chordata; class Actinopteri; order Syngnathiformes; family Syngnathidae; genus Nerophis; species Nerophis lumbriciformis. The sequence goes on from NC_084561.2 coordinate 33,577,703, forward strand.
CGATAGAGATGGGACCAAATGTGCCGAGTAATGTGACCTCATGACGTGGTTCAGATTTGCCGAGAGATTAGACAACTCATAAACTGCCCGGGCTCCATTGAAAATATGGGCTTTTGAGACTTGTGGCCACTTCGGAATCTGGACAGAAAATAAAAATAGTTTTTAAAATGCCCCGAGAATTAAAGAAGGACAACAAACTGAATCCAAACGACAAACCTAATATCCATGTAATGACTATTAAATAACCATTTCTATCAATGATGTCATTAGAACTTTGGTAGCACATCCATCTTTTATTCCACGTGGGTTCGATTCTCGACAACGTCAGTTCTCAAATGTGTATATCACTGTAAACATTACATTTATTACGCCTTCACCACAGATTGATTCCCCGTAAGGGCGATGGACGGCAGCAGCCGGCCTCCGTAGCTCCCGCTCCTTCCCCTGTGTTGCAAGTTTTGTTGATTCTATGTAACTTGTTTATGTGTGCTATGGCTATGAGGTTGTTTCTCTTGGCCTTAGTCTGGACCACCTACCTGGAGCCCAGCCTTTGACTGAATATTTTTTTATTCTCCCCCTCCCCAACGTTTACCTGCTTCTCACCTTTTTTTGTAAGGGGCGCCGCAAGTTGGCAGACCCATCAGCAATCTTTTTTCAGTCCCCTTGTAGAATGGCAGACTTGCGCAAAGTTCTTTGGGTAATACTTTACCATATAAGGAGATATCTGCTGATGTTACTAATGGAAAAAACTTCACAAATGGGGCACATTGGAAATGGCTCGTTTGGAGTAAGTATTGAGGAAGGCAAGATTGTTTTAAAAATATCCCCGCCATGCTTTCATGGATTGATTTCAGATTTTCGGGACGTTTACTGAGTGTTGTTTAAGGGAAAGGCCATGTAACACAGTGGTAAAAAATGCCCCTGTGCCAACTTTTTTGCAATGTGTTGCTGCCATTAAATTCTAAGTCAATGATTATTCACACACAAAAAAAAGTTTCTCAGTTCGGACATTAAATATCTTGTCTTTGCAGTCCATTCAATTGAATATAAGTTGAAAAGGATTTGCAAATCATTGTATTCCTTTTTTATTTACAATTTACACACGCTTTTTGAATGGTTATTTATTTGGATTTTATGGGCGGAATAGTGGAGCTCCCATTGGCTCCGCCGTAAGCGGACTTTTATTTACATTTATTTAATATTTGAAATGCATTTAAAAAAAAATATCTGTCGTCATGACTTTCATAATGATTGCGATTAATAGGCAAAATTCCCCAAAGAAGTGCAGTTCCCCTTTAACTTTAACTTAATCTTCTTCATTAATTTTCTATACCGCTTATCTTCATTCTTCTTCTTTGTTATTTTCTTTATTTCTGTGAATATGTTTTCCTGTGTCTTTACATGGTGCCTACAATTTATATCATTGAGCTAAGTGTTCTGCTTCCTCGCCATCCAAGAAAAAGAAATGATGTCTCATATGAGCAGAATGGGTCTGCGAAATGACCCGCCTGTACACAAAACATGACATCACATGCCCTGCAGTGTGTTTACGGCTAGAATTCGCTGAGGTCTGGTGCATTTGTGTCAGATTTAAGGATTTTGTGCAAAAAAGATTCAACAAATATGGCAAGTAATTGTGACAATTGTCTCTGTTCGATGACATACAGGTTGAATGAACGCTACCCGAGCATCCAGACTGCAGTGGTATAAGATGCATATTGGATTTATGACCAAATGCAAAAAAAGCTTTGGGGTATATTGGAAAAAAATAATATAACTGTTCACACTAACATGACAAAAATCCGATACATAAATACCTTTTTGGACAAATGTCTCTTGATCTCCCTCTTCTCCTCTTGTTCATCTGTATCATTCCGTGCTAAGGGACAAGGAAAAGACTGATCTCACTTTTTTGTTATTTTTGTCTTTTGCATTCTGTTTTTAGCATACAAAGTTACGTACGTTTCAGGATGTTCCTCTGTTCCAGTTCCTCTGCAGATGGACGTTGACTCAGCCGCCTGGAAAAAAGTACATTTGTATCCGAGTTCCACGGAAGACAGGGTTTTTCATAGTTCACCTGACTCACAATAAGGTGATTTAACCACCTTAACTTCTCCATCCACCCATTTTTTTTTATACAACTTGTCTTCATTAGGGTCACTAGTGAGCTGGAACCTTTTCCAGTTGACTTTGGGTGAAAGGCAGGAATCACCCTTGGTGCATGTAGACTAACAACTGTTCACACTTACATTCTCACTCATGGACAATTTGGAGTGTACAGTTAATCTGACAGTCAATTTTACACTGGCCAAACATATTTATTATACTTGTTAAATAAAACCTCTGCCTTGTTTTTAATGAATACTTAGCCTTACTACGCTACTGTATTTTAATGTTGGTCATTATTGTGGTACTTGGAGAGCCACGTTTTTTCTGAGGTGGTACTTGCTGATAAAAGTTGGAGAACCACTGATTAACTACATTTGGATCCCAACGTCTCCGCTGACCTACTTGCTAAGATAATTACCGTATTTTCCGGACTTTAAGGCGCACTTAAAAATAAAAATAAATTCTCAAAACGCGACAGTGCTTCTTATGTACGAAATAATTCTGGTTTTGCTTACCGACCTCGAAGCTATTTTATTTGGTACATGGTGAAATGATAAGTGTCACCAGTAGATGGCAGTCACACATAAGAGATACGTGTAGACTGCAATATGACTCAAGTAAACAACACCAACATGTTATATGTTCCATTGAAAATATAGAACATTACACACGGCGCACAAAAATCTTATCAAAATGTTTTAGTACGACTTTAGGAAGCTACGAAGCCGCACCGCTTGATGGATTGTACTGTGCTTCAACATACGAGTATTATTATGGTGTGTGTATAAGGTAAGACATATCTGACGTTTTGTTTCGCAACATTATGCAAAAGCAACTTTTGTTACCTTCTGATCTGTATTTTGGATCTGCATAAGTCCTGAAAATTTGCGCGCAGCCGATTTGTTGCCGTAGTTGATAAGCTTTTCTTTTTCTCTATCTTCTTGTTATGGGACATTCATCCTCCGCTGTTGCCATTTCTTAATATAAAGTAGTGAAAAGTTCTTACTTATATCTATCAGTAAACTCGCCATGAAAGCGCTAAAACATACCGGTATAGTGAGTTTACATTATTCACCCAAGGAACTTAAGTTATTAGAGAGTTCCGGTCGGACGGTTTTTCACGGGACACATTTCCGGTGTTGTTGTTGTTTCCGGATGAGAAGATGCTGCACCGTTATTGATTTAAGTAAAGTCTGAATGTCATTAAAACGGTTAGATCCATCTTTTGACACTACACCGCTACAACAAAGATTACAGAGAAAAGACGCTGCCGAAGGTGAGCCACGTAAATAAGACCGCCCACCAAACGGCGTATCCTGAAGCGACTGTCAGAAAGCGGCTTGAAGATGATCTGTAAAACATAATCTATGCAACATTTTGACCAAAGAACCACCATTACATGTTATGTAGACCACAAGGAAGTGTTTTCCATTTAGAAAAAATTCAATAAAAGAATATGGCTCCTTTTAATGCGCATTATATATGAAAGAAGATCGAAAATAGACCACTCATCGGCAGTGCGCCTTATGGTCCGGAAAATACTGTATATTGTAGCATCTATTAATTAATTAAATAGATTTTTGGGCCAGTTATTATCAAACTGTCGAACTCTTTCTTCCAAGCAAGCACACACACACACACACACGCACACACACACACATTCATACACATACACACACACACACACGCACACACACACTTATAACCTGATGTCAAGCCCCTCTAACTTCTAGGCTTTGCAAAAATGACTATTCATAACTCTTTGTATGACAAATAACATCAGGCTGGCTATAATAACAAGTGAAACAAAGATTCATCTACAGATTATTATTCACATCAGCCAGGAAAAGGACGCTGTTATAGTTATAGAACTTTTTCATGGATTTTAATTTACATTCACAAGTCTACGCTCAATAATGTTCACATGAACTAAAGGGATTACTGTATACTTTTTTTTATCATTGTTGATAGCGTCCCCACCTGGTGAGTTTGGTCGCAGTTTGCTGTCGGAACTCAAGCCTCTCCTGATGCGACTGCAGCGGTAGAATGTTCTTCTCTTCCAGCTCTCTTTTCGATGGACGATTACTCAGTTTTATTGCAAGAGAGTCTTTTCGTAACACCTTCAGGGCCAGTGTGCCTACATTGAAAATACAATTCATGGGAAATCTACATTTATGGATCACAGAGATGAGTTTCTATGCCAGAGGTCGTCAACGACAGTTGCCCATGCTGGGACACTGTGTCGGCCAGATGCAATCTTTAAGAATTATACAAACCACGTTTCCGTATGAGTTGGGAAATTGTGTTAGATGTAAATATAAACGGAATACAATGATTTGCAAATCATTTTCAACCCATATTCAGTTGAATATGCTACAAAGACAACATATTTGATGTTCAAACTGATGAACAATTTTTTTTTTGCAAATAATCATTAACTTTAGAATTTGATGCCAGCAACACGTGACACAGAATCTGGAGAAATCACTCCACGTAAGCGGCATGGCCGGAAACCAACATTGAATGACCGTGACCTTCGATCCCTCAGACCGCACAGTATCAAAAACCGACATCAATCTCTAAAGGATATCTCCACATGGGCTCAGGAACACTTCAGAAAACCACTGTCACTAAATACAGTTCGTCGCTACATCTGGAAGTGCAAGTTAAAGCTCGACTATGCAAAGCGAAAGCCATTTATCAACAACATCCAGAAACGCCGCCGGCTTCTCTGGGCCCGAGATCATCTAAGATGGACTCATGCAAAGTGGAAAAGTGTTCTGTGGTCTGACGAGTCCACATTTCAAATTGTTTTTGGAAATATTTGACATTGTGTCATCCGGACCAAAAGGGAAGCGAACCATCCAGACTGTTATCGACGCAAAGTTCAAAAGCCAGCATCTGTGATGGTATGGGGGTGCATTAGTGCCCAAGGCATGGGTAACTTACACATCTGTGAAGGCACCATTAATGCTGAAAGGTACATACAGGTTTTGGAACAACATATGCTGCCATCTAAGCGCCGTCTTTTTCATGAACGCCCCTGCTTATTTCAGCAAGACAATGCCAAGCCACATTCAGCACGTGCTACAACAGCGTGGCTTCGTAAAAAAAAGAGTGCGGGTACTTTTCTGGCCCGCCTGCAGTCCAGACCTGTCTCCCATCGAGAATGTGTGGCGCATTATGAAGCGTAAAATACGACAGCGGAGACCCCGGACTTCTTGAACGACTGAAGCTCTACATAAAACAAGAATGGGAAAGAATTCCACTTTCAAAGCTTCAACAATTCCTCAGTTCCCAATCGTTTATTGAGTGTTGTTAAAAGAAAAGGTGATGTAACACAGTGGTGAACATGCCCTTTCCCAACTACTTTGGCACGTGTTAAAGCCATGAAATTCTAAGTTAATTATTATTTGCAAAAAAAGTTTATGAGTTTGAACATCAAATATCTTGTCTTTGTAGTGCATTCAATTGAATATGGGTTGAAAATGATTTGCAAATCATCCGTTTATATTTACATCACACACACAATTTCCCAACTCATATGGAAACGGGGTTTGTATATATGTAATATATTATTATTTTAAATATACAGTACAAATGTGTTGTCTTTATTTTCATGACTATTTACATTGTAGATTGTCACTGAAGGCATCATCACAACTATGAATGAACACATGTGGAGTTATGTACTTAACAAAAAAAGGTGAAATAACTGAAAACATGTTTTATATTCTAGTTTCTTCAAAATAGCAACCCTTTGCTCCGTCTACGGCTTTGCAAACTCTTAGCATTCTTTCGATGAGGTGTGCTTGAAGCTCATCGACAGAATGCCAAGAGTGTGCAAAGCAGTAATCAAGCAGGTTAGTGTTGCCTGTATTGTAGTCACTAAAGTCTTTTACAAATCCAGAACCAACGCACCAGTCAATAATTAAGGGTTTCATTTGTAAAGGTTTAAAATAAGCCTAAAAGTAGCATCTATAACTTGTTACACCAATGTTATAATTCATAAAATCCCATTTTGTGAGCGAATATGCATAACTGCATGCACTTTTGAGCTGTTGTATGCACATTGTGTGCAATAGATGTAGTGCCAGGACTCAATCTGGATTCTTAACTATGCTGGGCAAGAGCATACATGTCTTTACAATGCACCAATGTATACAAAACCCAAAACCAGTGAAGTTGGCACGTTGTGTAAATTGTAAATAAAAACAGAATAGCATTGTTATCATGGACGGCCCTAGCTTATTTCGGCAAGACAATGCCAAGCCACGTGTTGCATCAACGTGGCTTCATAGTAAAAGAGTGCGGGTACTAGACTGGCCTGCCTGTAGTCCAGACCTGTCTCCCATTGAAAAAGTGTGGCGCAATTTGAAGCCTAAAATACGACAACAGAGACTGTTGAACAACTTAAGCTGTACATCAAGCAAGAATGGGAAATCATTTCACCTGAAAAGCTTCAAAAATTGGTCGACTCAGTTCCCAAACGTTTACTGAGTGTTGTTAAAAGGAAAGGCCATGTAACACAGTGGTAAAAATTCCCCTGTGCAAACTTTCTTGCAATGTGTTGCTGCCATTAAATTTTAAGTTAATGATTATTTGCAAAAAAAAAAAAAAAAAATCTCAGTTCAAACATTAAGTATCTTGTCTTTGCAGTCTATTCAATTGAATATAAGTTGAAAAGGATTTGCAAATTATTGTATTCTGTTTTTATTTACGAATGTGCCAACTTCACTGATTTTGGGTTCTGTAGGTAAAACATTTTTGTCTTGTTTAACTAAGAGTGTGTGTGTGTTTAGCAGGGAGCAGGTATAGACACCTTACAAACATAAGAGAAACACTTACTTATAAATAAAGTTTCATCATCATCATCATCGTCGTCTTCGTCCTCATCCTTCTCGTCGTCCACCTCTTCGTTCTCCTCTTCAAAGTCTTCTTCGTCGTCCTCGTACATAACAGGTAGATCCTCGCAATCTGCTTCATTCGGAAGATTCTCTTTGTTGTCGCAATCGATCATCAGTGTGGGAACAGCACGCAATACAGAACTGCAGTTGGGGGGGAAGAGCAGATTAAAAGAGTTGAACTGTAAGAAACGGTACATTGTTGTTTGTCTGGTGCAGGGGTCAGATACGGCCCGCCAGCGTCCAAAATCCAGCTCGAGGGTAGTCCCGAAAAAAATTATTATTATTTTATTTTTTCTAAATTATAATTTTTTTAAATCTATCCCAGAGGTCCCCAAACTACGACCCGCAGAACAGATGCGGCCTGTCAATGTCCAAAATCCGGCCTGCGGGTAGTCCCGATTAAAAAAAAAAAAAAAAAAAAAAAAAAAAAAAAGGTTTCACAATTTTTTTTCTAAATTAGAATTTCTTTAATCTATCCAAGTGGTCTCCAAACTACGGCCCATGGGTAGTCTCAAGTAAAAAATATAAAGTTTTTTAAATTTTTATTATTATTTTTTTTTTTATCCATCCCAGGCATCTCCAGACCACTGCCCACGAGCTAGATACGGCCCGGCAACATCCAAAATCCGGCCGCGGGTAGTGCCGAGTAAAAAAAAAAAAAAAAAGTTGTATTTTATTTTTTAATTATAATTTTTGTATCTATCCCAGGGGTCTCCAAACCACGGCCAGCGGTCCAGATACGGCCCGCCAACGACCAAAATCCGGCCCGCAGGTAGTGCCAAGTAAAAAAAAAGTAATAATTTTTTTAATCTAATCCATTTTCTACCGCTTGTTACTCTCGGGGTCTCCTAGCCGCTTATGCAAATCATATTGTCTAAAAATGCATTTTTCCATCGATAACGTGATATCATCACGCTTGCGCCGCAGTGTCGGCAAGTGTTTCAGTCAATTAGTGCAAAAGGACAAAAAATGGCGAAATCGTTAGGGAAACGTAAAATAGATTCTGAGTGTAGAGTTTTTTAAACAAGAGCAGCACGGTGGAAGAGGGGTTAGTGCGTCTGCCTCACAATACGAAGGTCCTGGGTTCAATCCTGCGCTCGGGATCTTTCTGTATGGAGTTTGCATGTTCTACCTGTGACTGCGTGGGTTCCCTCCGGGTACTCCGGCTTCCTCCCACCTCCAAAGACATGCACCTGGGGATAGACTGATAGGCAACACTAAATTGGCCCTAGTGTGTGAATGTGAGTGTGAATGTTGTCTGTCTATCTGTGTTGGCCCTGCGATGAGGTGGCGACTTGTCCAGGGTGTATCCCGCCTTCTGCCCGATGGTAGCTGAGATAAGCGCGACCCCGAAAGGGATAAGCAGTACAAAATGGATGGATGGAAGAAGTTTTTAAACATCAGTGGACTTATGACTTTTTTCAGTGTAAGGAAAAGACAGTTTGTCTACTCTGCAATGAGACATATATATATATATATATATATATATATATATATATATATATATATATATATATATATATATATATATAAAAATACACAGTATATATATATATATATATATATATATATACACACACACACACATATATATATATATATAAAAAAATACACAGTATATATATATATATATATATATATATATATATATATATATATATATATATATATATATATATATATATCTCAGTGACGTGCGGTGAGGTTGATGGCTGGTGAGGCACTGACTTCATCACAGTCAGATTTACAAACATATGAACCCTAAAGAGTATCTTATTCACCATTTGATTGGCAGCAGTTAACGGGTTATGTTTAAAAGCTCATACCAGCATTCTTCCCTGCTTGGCACTCAGCATCAAGGGTTGGAATTGGGGGTTAAATCACCAAAAATGATTCCCGGGCACGGCGCCGCTGCTGCCCACTGCTCCCCTCACCTCCCAGGGGGTGAACAAGGGGATGGGTCAAATGCAGAGGACAAATTTCACCACACCTAGTGTGTGTGTGACAATCATTGGTACTTTAACTTAACTTTAACTTTACACATACAAACTGTAGCACACAAAAAAGCACATTTAATAAAAAAACGTTATTATGGTCTTACCTTTACTTATAAATGCGGCGCTGTTGTGCTCCCTGACGGGAGTGTTATATCAACTAAAGCCCTCACTTCAACTTTCCACGTGCAAGATTGAATCTATTTTAAAAAGTGTAACCGAGGGTTTATAAATGTCGCCTATACTGTATGAAACTACAAAATAACAAACACGGAGGCTCCAGTTTACGCGAGGACCACTTTATTTACCTTCTTTCAAAAACTTCCGCTCCACTCCAACGTGTCAAAATTCCGCTCTTAGCGCCTTCAAAATAAGAGCTCAAGGCATATACTGTATAACAGCGCATAACAGGAACTTAACATCACAAAGAGGAAAGCCCATGAAAATAGGTTACAAAAGTTATTTAATAAGAAGCCAAAAAGTGCAAAAACAATAATGTTCGTGTTGGAGGAGTTGTGAATTAGATACACCTGCAGTCTGGAGGTGTACCTAATGTTGTGGCCCAGCAGTCATTCGCAACTCCTCCAACACGAACATTGTTGTTTTTGCACTTTTTGGCTTCTTATGAAATAACTTTTTTAAATAGATTCAATCTTGCACATGGAAAGTTTAAGTGTGGGCTTTAGTTGATATAACACTCCCGTTAGGGGTTGCCGTGCATTCTACGGCGGGGGTGCAGGAGGCGAGCCTCAGCCAGTGCGTCTTTTGCAGCCGTTTTATGATCGCTCAGCACAAGAAATACTTTACACACATACAGTTGTTGACAAAATACACTGTACATTATATACCTCAGCTAACTAAACTATGGAAATGTATAACATAGTTCATATAGCAATACAGTCTCACTGCACAGCAGACCAGCAGTTAGCCGAGTCCGTCTATGTTGAGGCACTGAGTGACGTGCCTCAACTGGCTGCTGTTCACCGCACCGTCTCTTCTCAGTATTTGAACGGCAAATGTGAAAATTCAGCAATTTTGAATAAAAATAATCTAAAACTGGTGAAGTTAAATGGAAAATAACTTTATAGTATAATCACTGGATACATTTAACAATTTAATATATATATTTTTCTTTTTAAATTTTTTTTCTTTCCATGATGGGGCCTCACCTGCCTCTAGTGACTGCACGTCACTGATATATATATATATATATATATACACACACACACACACACACACACACACACACACACACACACACACACATACATACATACATACATACATACATACATACATACATACATACATATGTCTTAATAAGGTTATCCAAAAAATAGTGCTCGATACAGTAGTAGAGCGCAATATATGTATGTGTGGGAAAAAAATCACAAGACTACTTCATCTCTACAGGCCTGTTTCATGAGGGGTTCCCTCAATCATCAGGAGATAAAATCTCCTGATGATTGAGGGAACCATCACATATTACATTACATATTTACACAACGTGCCATCATCACTGGTTTTGTGTTTTGTATTTCTGCATCCAAGTATACGTGATGTTGAAGTTAGTAGCAGAAAGTTACTAGCAGAAATGTAACTTAGGCGTATCGAAGACAATGTATTTGAAGATAAATGGTAAACTTGGGTTTCTTGCTTTGTTGATAAAGGTATTCCTCCTCAGTATGTGAAATCCATCCTCAATAAAGTTCCTTGAATCTTGGAATAAAACGATAATAGGTTATGAAGCAAACCTCTTGTTAGAGAGGGTCTTTTAAATTTTACATTTCATAGATTGCTTGTTTCACAGGTCTTTCAAACCAGCGATCTTTCATATCTGAGATTTGGACATCAATGCTTTCAAAGGAATGTGCCTTCTTTTTAGGAGAACTAATCAAACAACCCTAAAACAAAACCAAGGCACAAGATAGGGGAGCAGTTCCTTTGGGCGTCAATTCAGCCGTTAATTTGCATCTAAAATAAAAAGTAAGAATTATTGGACAGGAAGAAGCAGTGGTTTGAAAGAGACATAAAATAAGCCATTTATATATAAAAATAAATAAATAGGGATTCTACGGAGAACTGAGGCGCTTGCCGCCATTACAAAAATTGTTTACACTTTTGTTATTTATGTGAAGCTATTTTTATACTTGTTTAACCCTTAGCGTATATTGGGGATTTTTGGTCCTTTCAGGCTGATTGTTGTGTTACTCCATATGAAATATATTTTTTCCTAAGAGGGTTAATTGTTCATGTTCAATTTATTGTATTTTTATTTCTAATTTTTTAATATATCAATGTATACAGTTTTAGTCCAGTTTAATACAACCAGGATGAAAAGGTCCTCCGGGAGTTAAGTATTCATCGATCCATCTTCTTCCGCTTATCCGAGGTCGGGTCAAGGGGAAACACCCTAAGCAGAGAAGCCTAGACTTCCCTCTCCACAGCCGATTGGGCCAGCTTCTCCTGGGGGATCTTGAGGCGTTCCCAGGCCAGCTGGGAGACATAGTTCCCCCAACGAGTCCTGGGTCTTCCCTGTGGCTTCCTACTGGTCAGACGTGCCTTAAACACCTCCTCAGGGAGGAGTTCGGGGCACAGCCTGACCAGATGCCCGAACCACTTCATCTGGCTCCTCTCGATGTGGAGGACCAGTGGCTTTACTCTGAGCTCCTCTGAAATGATAGAGCTACTCACCCTATCTCTAAGGGAGAGTCCCGTCATCCGATGGAGGAAACTCATTTCGGCCGCTTTTACCCGTGAGCTTGTCCTTTCTATCACAACCCAAAGCTCATGACCATAGGTTAGGATAGGAACATAGATCGACCGGTAAATTGAGAGCTTTGCCCTCCGGCTCAGCTCCTTTTTCACCACAACGGATTGATACAGGGTCTGCATCACTGCAGACACCGCACAGATCCGCCTGTGGATCTCACGATCCACTCTTCACTCACTCGTGGGCAAGACTCCGAGGTATTTGAAGTCCTCCACTTGTGGTAAGATCTCCTCCCTAAACCGTAGAAGACACTCTACCCTTTTACGAGGGAGAACCATGGACTTGGACTTGAAAGTGCTGATTCTTATCCCAGTCGCTTCACACCCGGCTGAAAACTGATCCAGCGAGAGCTGAAGATCCTGGCCAGATGAAGCCATCTACATCATCTACAAAAATCAGAGACCTAATCCTGCAGCCACCAAACACTGACTGCGCCTAGAAATTCAGGTTCTGTTATAAACAGAACCTGTGACAAAGGGCAGCCCTGGCATAGTCCAACTCTCACTGGAAACAGATCCAAATTTGACATACCACTAGATGAAGCCCGCGTTTCAAGTTTGAGAATCACTGGCCTAATTGATTTGCTGTTGCTATGTTATTTTTTTACAAGTGCCAGACCAACATACGCTCTCACTTTCTGGGTGAATCCTCACCTCTCAAACCTCTGCATGGTCAGGGCAAGGGTCTTGTTGAGTTCTTCGATAATTCTGCTGGGCGGGTGGATAGGAAGTGTCCCATAGTGAAGGGAGTGCCCACCCACAGGAACATGGCTGGAAGGGGCAGAGCACTTCTGGAAGGCGAGTACAGAGGGTTCCATGCTCCCTGCAGGTACGGAGATCATGAGCTTCTTTGGAGGTAGAGGAGGAGATAACTTCACCGACATGCACGGCAACTTTACCGGGGTGCCATCTGTAAATTATAGGATATAAGCATCTTATAAACAGAACCAAAAACAGTGAAGTAATCCATTAAGAGTTTGCACGGACAACTATACCTGTGTTGTGATTAGTTATCCTGGTGAAAGGTTTGGGTGGTAGTGCAGGTGGTTGCTTGTGTAACATAGGAGATCTTTGGAGTGATGATTCAACATCATCCCCTGGATATAAAGAAGGCTTCTTTGTTGGAAAAGCCTGGTTTAAATTCTGGGTGTGGTCCTGCTGAGTTGTACCCTCACTGGTAATCTCAAAATCTTGAGAGCCTGTGAAGAAATCCCAGGAATTACACAAACACCTCAGTGGTGTTTGTGATTCGCACATTCGCCGTTCAGCAGGAAATATTACGGTTTGAATGTCGACATGTTCACTTTGGGTAGCGGCAATACTATCTACCCGATGCCAAGTAGACACAGGTCCAGTATTGCCAAATCCGATACTTTTTCACAAGATCATTGAATGATTGTTGATGTATGTTCTGGCAATTGAAGATTTTAGGTGGGTGCAATTTTAGTTGACTTTGTGACCAGTGTGTGTCCCTTGTGTGCCATTCTTGTGACTAACTGGTGAGAAGTCCAGAGTGTGTCCTGCATTTCAGCCTAAATCAGCTGGGATAGCATTGAGCTTCCCTGTGAACTCGATCAGGTTATGCAGAATAGGAAATGAAAGGATGGACAGTGAGCCTGACCTAACAGGCAAAGCCGCAGATTTTAGTTGCCTACCTCCTGTTGCTATTGCGCCTTCCATCGGCTCAGCGCCTTCTGACTCTGACGAGCTGCATCCAATCGCCGCAGATTGACCATTCTGCAGCTTCTCCTCCTCCCGTGTAGAAAAGGATGAGCTGTCTGCAAAAGCACAGCAAGACAGCACAAGACAAGGTTTAACACGGAAAGATGAGAATGAGTACCAAACATAAATAAAACAGGCAGTGAAAAAGGAATGATGTCAGTCACAAGTTGTAATTAATAAATGCTAGGTTGTCCCGATACAACTTTTTCCGTACTGATACAATACAGATATTGGAGCCTTGTGTTGGCCGATACCAATATTGATCTGATACGATATTAGCACTAATCATACATGCCTTTATTACTGTATTTTGTAGTGTGGAATTTTAGAAACGGCTTGATCATATGAAATGACTCTGAACAATATGTACAGTATGAGAAATTAACCTATTTATTATCAACCGTTTGTAATGGGCTTGCACAGTCTTTAAGTTGAAGTGGAGTGGGTTTAAAAAAAAGATATATATAATTTGTTAAATTAAGCGCATGATGCAGGAAGTTGAATGTTTCAGACATGTTTGTTGGTGGATACGTTCTAATAAGCTTATCCCATGGAGACCAATATCTGTAAATAATATGCAACTGTAATTATTTGACACGTGTTTATATTGACAGACATTGTGTATTAGACTGCAATATTATTCAATTAAGGACACTCGGTCTAGCCTGCGTGCTATTGTGTGCTTAGCTGTTATGTAGCTGTAGCTGTATAGGCTCCAGTTTACCCAGGACTCAAATAAGCACAAGCGAGATAGAAAATGGATGTATAGAATGTATTTTCAACCAGATAAGAGCAATTAACATCACATGCATTATTTTGAATATGTATGTCCAGTTTTCGTCGTAAGTGTCCCAATACTTTTGTCCAGTTTTAGTCCTAAGTATCCCAATACTTTTGTCCAGTGGTAATCCGAAGTGTCCCAATACGTATGTCAAGTTGTAGTCCTCAGTGTCCCAATACTTTTGTCAAGTTTTAGCCACAAGTGTCCCAATACTTTTGTCCAGTTTTAGTCCTAAGTGTCCCCATGCTTTTGTCAAGTTTTAGTCCAAAGTGTCCCAATACTTTTGTCAAGTGTAGGCGTAAGTGTCCCAATACTTTTATCCAGTATAAGTGTCCCAATACTTTTGTCCAGTGGTAGTCCTAAGTGTCCCAATACTTTTGTCAGGTTGTAGTCCTAAGTGTCCCAATACCTTTGTTCAGTGGTAGTCCTAAGTGTCCCAATACTTTTGTCCAGTGTAAGTGTCCCAATACGTTTGTTCAGTGTAGGTGTCCCAATACTTTTATCCAGTTTTTGTCCTAAGCGTCCCAATACTTTTGTCCAGTAGTAGTCCTAAGTGTCCCAAAACTTTTGTCAAGTTTTAGCCACAAGTGGCCCAATACTTTTGTCAAGTTCTGTCCTAAGTGTCCCAATACTTTTGTCCAGTTGTAGTCCTAAGTGTCCCAAAACTTTTGTCCAGTTTTAGTCCTAAGTGTCCCAATACTTTTGTCAAGTTGTAGTCCTAAGTGTCCCAATACTTTTGTCCAGACTACCAATACTTTTGTCAAGTTTTAGTCCCAAGTGGCCCAATACTTTTGTCAAGTTTTAGTCCTAAGTTTCCCAATACTTGTGTCCAGTGTAGGTGTCCCAATACTTTTGTCCAGTGGCAGTCCTAAGTGTCCCAATACTTTTGTCCAATTTTAGTCCCAAGTGTCCCAATACCTTTGTCTAGTGTTAGTCCGAAGTGTCCCAAAACTTTTGTGCAGTTTTAGTACTAAGTGTCCCAAAACTTTTGTCCAGTTTTCGTCATAAGTGTCCCAATACTTTTGTCAAGTGTTAGTCCCAAGTGTCCCAATATTTTTGTCCAGTTTACATCCCAAGTGTCCCAATACTTTTGTCCAGTTATAGTCCTAAGTGTCCCAAAACTTTTGTCCAGTATTAGTCCTAAGTGTCCCAATACTTTTGTCAAGTTGTAGTCCTAAGTGTCCCAATACTTTTGTCCAGTGTAAGTGTCCCAATACTTTTGTCCAGTTTTCGTCCTAAGTGTCCCAATACTTTTGTCCAGTGGTATTCCTAAGTGTCCCAATACTTTTGTGCAGTGTAAGTGTCCCAATACTTTTGTCCAGTTTTGGTCATAAGTGTCCCGATACTTTTGTCCAGTGGTAGTCATAAGTGTCCCAATACTTTTGTCAAGTTGTAGTCCCAAGTGTCCCAATACTTTTGTCCAGTGGTAGTCAGAATGTGTGTGTGAATGGGTGAATGTGGTAATACTGTCAAAGCGCTTTGAGTACCTTGAAGGTAGAAAAGCGCTATACAAGTATAACCCATTTATCATTTATCATTTATTTATGTCAACAACAAGAATGAAATGATGTTTTGATTGAGATTTTCGGTTCAACACTTAAAGTTTGGGAAAAATGTAATACATTTCAACATTTGAATGCTGTAAAATTACCCTAAACTGTTTTTAAGCCCTGGAATTTGATAACTTTTCCGAAATTGACAAATACACCAAAGTTAAATAAATAACGTTTGTACAGGTGCTCCAATCTTATGGAGACTGGGGCTATTTCGGGTGAAATGTATCTTGGATTGATGGAGATGGACAGATGGACAGATGAACAGTCTACAGCGGGGTCAGCAACCCGCGGCTCTCGAACTGCATTTTTAGCACCGCCCTCGTAGCTCTCTGGATCTCTTTCAGAAAATGGAAAAAGATGAAAAAAAAAAAAAAAGTTTTGTTGTAATATTGTTTCTGTAGGAGAACAAACATGACACAAACCTTTCTATTGTTAGAAATCCCACTGTTTATGATACACCTGCTTCACTAATGAGAGTAATTGGCAAGCACCGTTTTGTCCTACTAATTTCAGCGATCCTTGAACTCATCGTAGTTTGTTTACATGTACAACTTTCTCCAATGCTGCCACAGAACTTTCCTCCTTTGTCCATGTGATGTCAGATGAAACAAAAATTGAGCTGTTTGGCCACAATATCCACCATGCCCCTTGAAATGTTGCTCATATTTAACAAATAGACATACTTACTATATTTGTAATGGTAGAGGATTTTCTTCAAAAACAAGTGTTGGGTACTGTGCGGCTCTTTAAAACATTATGGACTAATCATGTATTCATAAATATGACATAGACTACTAAGAAATTCTAAATAGATTTAGATTCTAAATGCAAACCCCGTTTCCATATGAGTTGGGAAATTGTGTTAGATGTAAATATAAACGGAATACAATGATTTGCAAATCCTTTTCAACCCATATTCAATTGAATGCACTACAACGACAAGATATTTGATGTTCAAACTCATAAACTTTATTTTTTTTTGCAAATAATAATTAACTTAGAATTTCATGGCTGCAACACGTGCCAAAGTAGTTGGGAAAGGGCATGTTCACCACTGTGTTGCATGGCCTTTCCTTTTAACAACACTCAGCAAACATTTGGGAACTGAGGAGACACATTTTTTAAGCTTCTCAGGTGGAATTCTTTCCCATTCTTGCTTGATGTACAGCTTAAGTTGTTCAACAGTCCAGGGGTCTCCGTTGTGGTATTTTAGGCTTCATAATGCGCCACACATTTTCAATGGGAGACAGGTCTGGACTACAGGCAGGCCAGTCTCGTACCCGCACTCTTTTACTATGAAGCCATGTCGATGTAACACGTGGCTTGGCATTGTCTTGCTGAAATAAGCAGGGGCGTCCATGATAACATTGCTCGGATGGCAACATATGTTGCTCTAAAATCTGTATGTACCTTTCAGCATTAATGGCGCCTTCACAGATGTGTAAGTTACCCATGTCTTGGGCACTAATACACCCCTATACCATCACACATGCTGGCTTTTCAACTTTGCGCCTATAACAATCCGGTTGGTTCTTTTCCTCTTTGGTCCAGAGGACACAACGTTCACAGTTTCCAAAAACAATTTGAAATGTGGACTCGTCAGACCACAGAACACTTTTCCACTTTGTATCAGTCCATCTTAGATGAGCTCAGGCCCAGCGAAGCCGACGGCGTTTCTGGGTGTTGTTGATCAACGGTTTCCGCCTTGCATAGGAGAGTTTTAACTTGCACTTTACAGATGTAGCGACCAACTGTAGTTACTGACAGTGGGTTTCTGAAGTGTTCCTGAGCCCATGTGGTGATATCCTTTTCACACTGATGTCGCTTGTTGATGCAGTACAGCCTGAGGGATCGAAGGTCACGGGCTTAGCTGCTTACGTGCAGTGATTTCTCCAGATTCTCTGAACCTTTTGATGATATAACGGACCGTAGATGGTGAAATCCCTAAATTCCTTGCAATAGCTGGTTGAAAAAGGTTTTTCTTAAACTGTTCAACAATTTGCTCACGCATTTGTTGACAAAGTGGTGACCCTCGCCCCATCCTTGTTTGTGAATAACTGAGCATTTCATGGAATCTACTTTTATACCCAATCATGGCACCCACCTGTTCCCAATTTGACTGTTCACCTGTGGGATGTTCCAAATAAGTGTTTGATGAGCATTCCTCAACTTTATCAGTATTTATTGTAAATTCTAAAGTTAATGATTATTTGCACAAAAAAAATGTTTATCAGTTTGAACATCAAATATGTTGTCTTTGTAGCATATTCAACTGAATATGGGTTGGAAATGATTTGCAAAGCCATCCGTTTATATTTACACCTAACAATTTCCCAACTCATATGGAAACGGGGTTTGTAGTTTACTTGCACCATTTGTTGACTCTAACAGAATTGTTGGTGCAGCCATACTGTGAAAGTGTAAAATATGAACAGTGTGTAAAGGTTATCGCAGAAATATAACTGAACCCATGACATTTAATTATGCTAGTAAATTTGATGAAGACTCACCTTTATCGTAAACTTCCTTCAGCACTCCTTTCTTGATGAGCTCTTCTCTGCTTTGCCGTGTGGACATTTTCCTCTCTAGCACTGAGCAATAAGATGTGTTAGTGTAGTTTGTGCGTTGCGAGTTAAGGAATCAGATGGTTGTTCAAAATCCTTTGTCACAAATAATAATCACAGTACGTACTGTATGCATCTAAAAGAAATACACCTCACATTTCACATCCATTTTCATTGCTGTAGATCATTTCAGTGGATAATACTATGTAATTAAACTTAGTAAACAGTGTAAATCTTGTATAGCAGAAGGGAGGAACTATTCATTGAAAATTCCCAACACAGCCAATTTTCTAGATAGCTGTCATACTACTGTGATGTTCATTAGGGGCTACAGGCTACTGTCCCTTTAAGGTTGGGCCGTCAAGTGGGGTGGTGGTCGTAAAATGCGGAAGTTGAATAAAGGGTGTTAAAGAGTCAACACGTGTTGTTATTGTGCTAAACATACATAACATTTGGCGAACGAAGATGACATATTTGCCACCGGTATTTTTGCTTACACCAGGTGAGTCCGCAGTGCCGTGGTAGCTGTGGCTAAAATCGTTTGACGACTTTTTGTTCGCGTCGAGAGGGACACCTGATTTTAACCACCCTCACACTGACAGGCGACAGATATGACTCTGTTACAGTTGCATTGCAGGCACATTTCTCTGTGGGAAAGCGCCGTTTTGAATTCAGGCAGCGTGTGCAGGGTGCAGGTGAGCCATTGGCTCATTTCTTCTCAGCACTACGTGAGCGGGCGAGACACAGTGAATTGGGACAGTTGGAGGACTGTCTAATCGTCGATCAGATCATTGAAAAAGACATCCTACAGCCAGCTCAGGGAGAGACTGTTATTGGAGCCTGACTCATTGACGTCAGCAGATGCCCTCAACATAGGAACCCGCTGGAGGTGCCTAAATTCAGCCGTATGGCACTCGATCCCGGGACGTCACTGCCATCACCGCTGGTTCAGAATGTTGCCCAGGAAACCGTGGGGATTTACGTCGAAATGGATGCCAGCTTCAATGTTCACAGGGTGGGCTGACAGGGAAGGAAGACCAAGTGCAGCACAAATTACGGCTCCTCTGACCACGCCACAGGTTATCAGATGTGTCCTACTCTGGGAAAACGTTGCCGCAACTGCAATAAAATTGACCACTTTGCACGTGTGTGTTGTTGATCTAGACACCACTGCTGTCCTTGTCAACACAGTACACAGCACACATACATTGTTCAAGTACCTCACGTGCAGGGTCAATGGGCAGCCCATTCATCTTTTAGTGGAAATCTGGCGCAAAAGTGTTCCTTTTGAATAAGCCTACCTATGACAAGTTTTTCAGTCACATACCATTAAAAAGCAACAGCTGAGCCCCTAGCAGGTTATGTTCACACCCTCATCACAGTCCTGGGGCCAGTGTGCAAATGGGGTCTGCCCCTGTTACATGTGCTTTGCTTTGCCATGACAGACACATGTGGCCAGCACATTCTTCAGGTGGGCATCTCATAGCCTTACCGATACCCGGAGCTGTTCCAGGGACTTGGGTCAATAACGGTGTTCAAACACCAGCCGACAGTGGACTCAACAATGCGCCCTGTTATCCAGCCTCTACGACGCATACCTCTGGCACTTTGCGATGCAGTAGAGGTTTAACTGCAACATCTAGAAGAAGCAGGCGTCATCGAAACAGCCAGCGCTTCCCGTGGGTGTCCAAGATGGTCATCGCAAATAAACAAGGAGTAGGTCTCTACCTGACAGACGTTAACAAAGCAATCATTTCTGATAAGTACCACCTGCCCACGGTGGAGGAATTGGCAAGCCACTTTCATGGCTCTGCCATCTTCAACAAAATGGACTTACCATTAGGTCAGGTCCCTATGGCGCCAGAGAGCATGAACCTGACTGCTTTTGTGTCGCACATTGGGATCTTCTGATACAAACACATGGCTTTTGGACTGTCGTTGGCTCTAAATTGCTTTCAGAAAATCATGTCTTTTATCCTAGTGGGCATTTAAGGGGTCTCCATCTACCTCAATGACATGGTGGTGCACGCACCCTGGATTGCGCTGCATGATGTTTGCCTGGAGCAGGTGTTCCGGCGCTTCAGACAACATGGAGTTACGCTTAATGCAGATAAATGTGTGTGTGGGGCAGAGAATTTAGAGTTCCTAGGTTTCAAGCTCTCCAGGGATGGCATTACTCTAATCATGTCACACACTGAAGCTACCTTGGCACTGCCGGACCCCCAGTCCCTGTCTTTCCTGGGGATGGCCAACTACTACCTGTGTTTCCTGCCACAGTTCTCCGCTGTGACTGCGCCGCCTGCTCAAGAAGGATACAATGTGGGAGTGGGACCCGGCCTGCAGTGAAGCTGTACACATCATTAAACAGCAGCTCACGTCCCCGCTTACTTTGTCACACTTCAGCATGTCCGCACCCACCCTAGTCACCTGTGATGCTTTCGGGTTGGCTTTGGGTGTGGTTCTCTCAAACTTCTGACAGGGTGGAGCACCCGGTCGCTTTCGCCTCGAAAGCCCTTACCCAGGCAGAACAGAAGTACTCTGTGGGCGGGAGGCAAGCCTTTGCCTGCCTATGGGCGTACGAACGCTGGCATGTGTACATGTCTGGAAGGGCTTTCACCATCAGTACAGATCATCAAGCACTGGCGTCACTGCTAGCCACCCGAGGAGCAGGGCACAAGCCTATGAGGCTGTTGAGGTGGGCTGATTGCCTAAATCAGTACAACTTCAAACTCAAATTTCTGTCGGGACGTTCCAACCTGGTGGCTGACCTCCTGTCAAGGGCTGTTGCAATCACTAAGCAGCAAACACCAGGGGTCTTACCGGAACCAGAGAAAGAGAAGGACTGGGTCCAGGTCCTGCACAAACCTCTGAGTGCTGTGGTCAACTCGGCAGAGCTGCAGCTGGCATCAGCGAATAATGACATTCTCACAAACCTTCACACTTATATCCGGGAGAGCTGGCCAGGAAAGGTAGATAACAACCTACTACCGTATCAAAGAGTGCGTGATGAGCCATTCTGTTGGAGGTCGGTGTGCCTCATACCAGAGGTTTTGAGGGCCAGGGTACTTTGCATGGCACATGAGGGACACCTAGGGTTGGTGAAAAAGAAGCAGCGCTGCCGGGGTACTATGAGGTAGCCCCGGATCGACGTTGAAGTGGAAGAACTAGTACTTAACAGCGCCTGCTGCCTTTTGAGTGGTAAAACGGGGCAACCTGCCACCGTACCCTTCACACCAACTCCATGGCCTGCATCACCATTGGAGCACATTCAGGTGGACCTCTGTGGCAAACTTCATGGCGCACCAGCACACGCCCTGTTCTTGCTGGTCGTGCATGACTTGCAATCCAAGTGGCCGGAGGTGGCCGAGTTAAGCTCCACCACAACGCCCACATTACTGACCGCCTGGATAGGCTTTTTGGTTGCTGGGGCTTACCCAGGGCCATCACAACGGACAATACACACGCATATATACACCTTTATGTATATACTGTATATGTTTATGTTCTGGGGCAGCACGTTGGCAGAGGGGTTAGTGCGTCTGCCTCACAATACGAAGGTGCTGAGTAGTCTGGGGTTCAATCCCAGGCTCGGGATCTTTCTGTGTGGAGTTTGCATGTTCTCCCCGTGACTGCGTGGGTTCCCTCCGGGTACTCCGGCTTCCTCCCACCTCCAAAGACAAGCACCTGGGGATAGGTTGATTGGCAACACTAAATTGGCCCTAGTGTGTGAATGTGAGTGTGAATGTTGTCCGTCTATCTGTGTTGACCCTGCGATGAGGTGGCGACTTGTCCAGGGTGTACCCCGCCTTCTGCCCGATTGTAGCTGAGATAGGCTCCAGCGCCCCCCCGTGACCCCGAAGGGAATAAGCGGTAGAAAATGGATGGATGGATGTATATGTTTACGAGTGTGTGTGTGTGTGTGTATGTGTGTGTGTGTGGGAAGTATAAATATACACTATATATTCCAACGGAGAGTAAGTCAAGACTGCTTTTCAGGCTGTAATCTGGCATTTTTTTAAGTATTGTCCCTTGAGAATATATAACAACATAACAGAAATATGAGGGTTGTATACTCTCTTTTAGATACTGTACACATTTTTTTTCTCTTTGCATTATGAAATCATACATGAATGTGTTTGTGTTCTACTGCCTTTTGTTTGATATTCTCCTGAGAACCAGCGTCCTGGACATTTGGTTTTATTTATTCCTTTGTCAGAGTGAGACATTTTGGAAAAAAATAGCCCTGTTACTCAAAACAGAAAAGTCCTCTGCAGAGGACACTGGGTCTCAGGAGGATATACGTGTAGTGTACTGTGCATTGTGTCCCTACATTTTGTGACATTTTTTCTTCTACTGTATATTATTTAATATATATTTCTAATATTCACTATATGGCAGAGGCAAATGGAGAAGATGTGTGTATTTTGTCCTCACCAGCAGAGGTCTGCTTGAACTTTTCACTCTTCTTTTTTCTCCATTTCCAGGGTTTAAAGAGACGCCCTAAGGTGGCAAATTTACTTCGCCGCCTAATTGGAGGTGTGTGTGTGCCAGGTACCAGTGAGTCAGAGCGCATTGCTGCCAGCCTCTCCACTTCCTCAGCTGCAACACAAAATGAAAAGAGCATTGAAACAACAATAACTTGATAAGTTAAAAATAGTTTTTATATTTGAGGTAAAAATATACTGACAACTAAGTTCAGTCAGTATGTTTTGAAAAACATTAATAAGAATGTCATATTTTCACACTTTGCAGTTTAAAAGCACATGACCACGGCGAGTTTACTGACGGATATAAGTAAGAAATTTACACTACTTTATATTAGAAATGGCAACAGCGGAGGATGAATGTCCCATAACAAGAAGATAGAGAAAAAGAAGAAGCTTATCTACTACGGTGTCGGCACGGATTACACAGGCGGACGCGCACACATTTTCAGGACTTATGCAGAGCCCAAATACAGATCAGCAGGTACCATAAGGTAAGAAAAGTGGGTTTTGCATAATATTGCAAAACAAAACGCCAGATATTGTCCTAGCTTATACACACACCATAATCATGCTCATATGTTGAAGTGGAGACTTGTCCAGGGCGTACCCCGCCTACTGCCCGAATGCAGCTGAGATAGGCTCCAGCAGCCCCCGCGACCCCGAAGGGGACAAGCGGTAGAAAATGGATGGATGGATGGATGTTGAAGCACAGTACAATCCATCAAGCGGTGCGGCTTTATTGCTAACCAAAGTCATACTAAAACATTTTGATAGATTTTTGAGCGCCGTGTGTAATGTTCTGGGCAGCACGGTGGTACAGGGGTTAGTGCGTGTGCCTCACGATACGAAGGTCCCGAGTTCAATCCCGGGCGCGGGATCTTTCTGTGTGGAGTTTGCATGTTCTCCCCGGTTTCCTCCCACCTCGAAAGACATGCACCTGGGCATAGGTTGATTGGCAACATTATCCCTAGCCCTAGTGTGTGAATGTGAGTGTGAATGTTGTCTGTCTATTTGTGTTGGCCCTGCGATGATGTGGCGACTTGTTCAGGGTGTACCCCGCCTTCTGCCCGAATGCAGCTGAGATAGGCTCCAGCACCCCCCGCGACTCCAAAAGGGAAAAGCGGTAGAAAATGGATGGATGGATGGATGGATGGATGGCGTGTAATGTTCTATATTTTCAATGGAACATTTACAATTTTACTGTTGTTTACTTGAGTCATATTGCAGTCATACACGTATCTCTTGTGTGTGACTGCCATCATATTGCAGTCTACACGTATCTCTTGTGTGTGACTGCCATCATATTGCAGCCTACATGTATCTCTTATGTGTGACTGCCATCTACTGGTCACACTTATCATTTCACCATGTACCAAATAAAATAGCTTTGAGGTCTGTAAGCACAACCAAAATGATTCCGTACATTAGGTGCACCCGGTTATAAGGCGCACTGTCAAGTTTTGAGAAAATGAAAGGATTTCAAGTGCGCCTTATAGTCCGAAAAATACGGTAATTTTTTTTTACATCAAATTATGCAAACAATTTCATTGAATGGAATGTGTGTGTTTAAAATTTCAGTTACTTAAAATGTGGTGTTTTACTTCTTTTTTTCAATTAAATTAATGAAAATTCAATGCAAAAATATTTTTTGCTTCAAAACTCAAGACCCACTTCCGGTAATTTAAGACCGAAACAATTGATCAGCCATCTTCGGGTTGGGGAGGAGACCCTGCCCTGGTGTTTAGGGCACGTCCGACCGGTAGGAGGCCACGGGGAAGACCCAGGACACGTTGGGAAGACTATCTCTCCCGGCTGGCCTGGGAACGCCTCGGGATCCCCTGGGAGGAGCTGGACGAAGTGGCTGGGGAGAGGGAAGTCTGGGCTTCCCTGCTTAGGCTGCTGCCCCCGCGACCCGACCTCGGATAAGCGGAAGAAGATGGATGGATGGATGGACAATTGATCATGTCCCAGAACCTGCCAATGAGATGTCAAGTTTGCAAACACGTGACATGAAAGGGATCTTCAGTTGCCTGTAATGATAAGACCGCTCTAGATGGCTTTGCACTCATCCGCAACAGCAGAGTTAGAAGTCTTGGTAGTATATTTGATTAGGATCTATCCTTTAAGTACCAAATATAACAAGTGACAAGAACAGCAGTTTTTTTTACTTGCAAAATACATAGAAATTAGAAATACAGAAACTAGGGATCTGCCGATTGATTGGCCATCAATCAGAATCAGACAATTTACGTGCAAAAGTACGAAAATGTAAATGCCATTTAATGCCGATCGCTAACCCCAATCCCCCTGGTTGACAAGCGACTCGCAGTTAATTATGTGTTTTTTTTTATATACACAGTGTGGAGTCGTTCCCCTAGGATATTAATAAATTACCTCCAGTGTGGTAAATAAACTATCAGTATCTAATTTTTTTTAAGTATCATTATCAAGTACAATTATCAAAGGACGACGATTCTAATCATGCAGCCAAGCCAGGAACAGGCATAACCGTTAAGATACCTTTTAACAACAGAAGAAATAAGTCCTTAATAAACTTTAAGAAGTGTAGATGTAAGTGTGTTGATAGACTGCAAAGACAAGCAATTTAATGTTCAAACTGAGAAACTTAATCTTTTTTTGCAAATAATCATTAAGTTAGAATTTAATGTCAGCAACACATTGCAAAAAAGTTGGCACAAGATGTACGCTGTACATCTTGCTTGATGTACAGCGTAAGTTGTTCAACAGTCCGGGGTCTCCGTTGTGGTATTTTAGGCTTCATAATGCGCCACACATTTTCAATGGGAGACAGGTCTGGACTACAGGCAGGCCAGTCTAGTACCCGCACTCTTTAACTACAAAGCCACGCTGTTGTAACAAATGGCTTGGCATTGTCTTGCTGAAATAAGCAGGGGCGTCCATGATAACGTTGCTTGGATGGCAACATATGTTGCTCCAAAACCTGTATGTACCTTTCAGCATTAATGGTGCCTTCACAGATGTGTAAGTTACCCATGCCTTGGGCACTAATACACGCCCATGCTATCACAGATGCTGGCTTTTGAACTTTACACCTAGAATAATTCGGATGGTTCTTTTCCTCTTTGTTCCGGAGGACACGACGTCCACACTTTCCCAAAAAATTTGAAATGTGGACTCGTCAGACCACAGAACAATTTGACAATTTGCTCACGCATTTGTTCACAAAGTCCTTGTTTGTGAATGACTGAGCATTTCATGGAACCTGCTTTTATACCCAATCATGGCACCCACCTGTTACCAATGAGCCCGTTCACCTGTAGGATGTTCCAAATAAGTTTTTGATGAGCATTCCTCAACTTTCTCAGTTTTTTTTTGCCACTTGTGCCAGTTTTTATAAAACATGTTGCAGGCATCAAATTCCAAATGAGCTAATATTTGCAAAAAATAACAAAGTTTTCCAGTTCGAACATTAAATATCTTGTCTTTGCAGTCCATTCAATTGAATACATGTTGAAAAGGATTTGCAAATAATTGTATTGTGTTTTTATTTACGATTTACACAACGTGCCAACTTCACTGGTTTTGGGTTTTGTAGAACCACAACCGTTCACTTTTGTCCCTTTTTCATATAACTTTGATAAATATTATTTTGACCTTACACAGCTCTTTCTTAGAAGTGAATGAGCTGTTTTCTTTGAATTAGTAAATAATTGTTAGCTTTTTTTCACTTTTAATTCGTCAAGAGATGCATCAGCATCAATTGGCTGTAGGTTAAGAGGCAACACGAAGTTCAGTGTTTTTTTGTTCTTTCAGCAGTTTATTTCCATCACTCTCATATCCATTCAGTTTTTTACAAGTGGTAGAAAATGGATGGATGGATGGACTTCATCATCCTCCTTCGTCTGACTGGACTCGGCATGTGTTGCAAAAATACAATGTGACACAACAGCAGCGCCTGTGGGCGCGTGTTTGTGTGTGTGTTTACATCTCTGGAAATGTGTAAACGAACGCTGACCTATTGCAAGAGTATGAGTCACCCAACTTTTTCTCCTTGCTGTCTCCATCACTTCTGTTTTGATACACCTAAACAAAAACTTTATGGGAGAAATGCATCAGAACATCAGCCTTTTTCCTGTTCTAGTTTGGTGATTGAGTGCAGGTCTCGAGCCATGGTTAATGTGTCTAACATCAAATGGGTTCAAATGTGAAATTATACAGTACATACAGTAGGATATTGAAGATTTTAGATTGGTGTAAAAGTTAAAGTTAGGACTAATCTAGAGGAACAAGCTGGAACTATTAATGCTGTTTTTCAGGTAATAAACTTATTCAAACTGAATTACTAATTCTGACTGAGTTACTATTGCACTCGCAGCTTGTTTTTATTAGCCCTTGGCATACAGTATACTATTATATATACTTCTATACAAGTCTTTATAATTACAGTATTTTTAAGACTACAAGGCGCTCTTAAAATCCTTTAATTTTCTCAAAAATCGACAGTGCGCCTTACAATCCGGTGTGCCTAATGTACGGCATATTTCTGGTTGTGCTTACCGACCTCGAAGCAATTTTATTAGGTACATTATCTGGTCAGGATGCCACCCGAGCGCCTCCCTAAGGAGGTGTTTAGGGCATGTCCGACCGGTAGGAGGCCACGAGGAAGACCCAGGACACGTTGGGAAGACTATGTCTCCCGGCTGGCCTGGGAACGCCTCGGGATCCCCCGGGAGGAGCTGGAGAGAGGGAAGTCTGGGCTTCCCTGCTTAGGCTGCTGCCCCCGCGACCCGACCTCGGATAAGCGGAAGAAGATGGATGGATGGATGGACATTGTGTAATGATGTGACCAGTAGATGGCAGTCATACATAAGAGATACGTGTAGACTGCAATATGAAGGCATTGAACAACACCAAAACTTTAAATGTTCCATTGAGAATATAGAACATTACACACGGCACTCAAAAATCTGTCAAAATGTTTTTAGTATGACTTAGGTAAGCTATGAAGCCGCACCGCTTGATGGATTGTCAGCGCATTAAACATACAAGTATTATTATGGTGCATGTATAAGGACCGCACAATGGCACCTATTAGACATATTACCTGGTGTTTTGTTTCAAAATATTATGCAAAACCAACTTTTCTTACCTTCTGGTACCTGCTGATCTGTATTTGGGATCTGCATCAGTCCTGAAAATTTGCACACGTCCGCAATTGTAGTCCGTGTTGACACCGTAGTCATAAGCTTCTTCTTTTTCTCTACCTTCTTATGTGACATTTGTCTTCCGTTGTTGCCGTTTCTAATATAAAGTAGCGTACAGTTCTTACTTATATCTGTCAGTAGACTAGCTATCAAAGCGCTAAAAACTGGAGTGGGTTTACATAATTCACCCACGGAACTTTAGTTATTAGAGGATTCCGGTCGACAGGTTTTTC
Source organism: Nerophis lumbriciformis (assembly GCF_033978685.3). Classification (NCBI taxonomy): domain Eukaryota; kingdom Metazoa; phylum Chordata; class Actinopteri; order Syngnathiformes; family Syngnathidae; genus Nerophis; species Nerophis lumbriciformis. Next base: position 33,606,014 of record NC_084561.2, read on the forward strand.
ACGGGACACATTTCCGGCATTAAAGTTGCATTATTGAGCCACGAATGAGAAGATGCTGTTCCGTTATTGATTTATGTAAAGTCTGAATGTCATTAAAACAGTTAGATCCATCTTTTGACACTTCTTCCACTCCCGTCCTTGCACGCTACACCGCTATAACAAAGATGACGGGGAGAAGACGCTGTCGAAGGTGAGCCACGTAGGTAAGACAGCCCACAAAATGGCGCATCCAGAAGAGACGCTCAAAAAGCTACCTGAAAATGGTCTGTAAAACATAATCTATGCAACACTTTCACCAAAGAACCACCATTACATGCTATGTAGACCACAAGACAGTGTTTTCAATTTTGAAAAAAATCCTAATATGACCCCTTTAATGCGCCTTTTAGTTCGGTGCGCCTTATGGTCCGAAAAATACAGTAGATATCCACCCATCTATCCATTTTCTACCGGGGTGTGCTGGAGCCTATCTCAGCTGCATTCGGGCGGAAGGCGGGGTCACCCTGGACAAGTCGCCACCTCATCGCATATATCTTGTCATATACTGTGACAGACTCTAGTTTACCAAACCTAATACTGTATTTTCCGGATAATAGGGCGCACAGGATTATAAAGCGCACTGCCGATGAATGGTCTATTTTTTATATTTTATCATATATTAGGCGCATTATAAAGGAGTCATATTATTATAATTTTTTTCTGAATGTAAAACACTTCCTTGTTGTCTACATAACATGTGATGGTGGTTCTTTGGTCAAAATGTTGCATAGATTATGTTTTACAGATTATCTTCAAGCCCCTTTCTGACAGTCGCTTCAGGGTGCGCCGTTTTGTGGGCGGTCTTATTTACGTGGCTCACCTTTGGCAGCGTCTTTTCTCCATCATCTTTGATGTAGCGGTGTAGCGTGCAAGGACGGGAAGAAGTGTCAAAAGATGGAGCTAACTGTTTTAATGACATTCAGACTTTACTTAAATCAATAACGGAGTAGCATCTCCTCGTCCGCAAACAACAAAATAGGAAATGTGTCCCGTGAAAAACCGTCCGACCGGAACTCCAATAAGTAAAGTTCCTTGGGTGAATAATAAAACTCACTACACCGGTATGTTTTAGCGCTTTCATGGAGAGTTTACTGACAGATATAAGTAAGAACTTTACACTACTTTATATTACAAATGGCAACAGCCGAGGATGAATGTCACATAACAAGAAGATAGAGAAAAAGAAGAAGCTTATCGACTACGGCATCTGCGTGTAGGCGCGCAATTTTTCAGGACTTATACCGATCTCAAATACAGATCAGCAGGTACCAGAAGGTAAGAAAAGTTGCTTTTGCATAATATTGCGAAACAAAACGCCAGATAATATGTCTTACCTTATACACACACCATAATAATACTTGTATGTGTAATTCGCCGACAATCCTTCAAGTGGTGCGGCTTCATAGCTTACCAAAGTCGTACTAAAACATTTTAATAGATTTTTGAGCGCCGTGTGTAATGTTCTATGTTTTCAATGGAACATTTAAAATGTTGGTGTTGTTTACTTGAGACATATTGCCATCATGTTGCAGCCTACACGTTAAGTTAAGTTAAAGTTAAAGTGTCAATGTTTGTCACACACACACCAGGTGTGACAAAATTATTCTCTGCATTTGACCCATCACCCTTGATCACCCCCTGGGAGGTGAGGGGAGCAGTGGGCAGCAGCGGTGGCCGCGCCTGGAAATCATTTTGGTGATTTAACCCCCAATTCCAACCCTTGATGCTGAGTGCCAAGCAGGGAGGTAATAGGTCCCATTTTTATAGTCTTTGGTATGACTCGGCCGGGGTTTGAACTCACAACCTTCCAATCTCAGGGCGGACACTCTAAGCCTACACGTATCTCTTATGTTTGACTGCCATCTACTGGTCATACTTATCATTACACCATGTACCAAATAAAATAGCTTCGAGGTGGGTAAGCTCAACCACACGTATTCCTTACATTAGGCTTATAAGGCGCATTGTCGAGTTTTGAGAAAGAAAGAAAAAAGATTTTAAGTACGCCTTATAGTCCGGAAAATACGGTACTTACATCCACACACACAGTGTTACAAGGGACACAATTGCACACATTTATACGCATTAGAAAATGCATGGACATTTGGGATGGATTTATTAAAAACATCAGCAAGAAAAAAAGTTCAGATAAGCAAAAAAATAATAATTATTGCTTCATTTATCGAAAAGAATACAAAGCTGCCTACTCTGTGTCAGTTATAAGTCAGGGGTGGCACGGTTTAGCCCAGTGTTTTTCAACCAAAGTGCCGCGGCACACTAGTGTGCCGTGAGATACAGTCTGGTGTGCCGTGGGAGATTATGTAGTTTTACCTATTTGGGTTAAAAATATTTTTTGCAAACCAGTAATTATAGTCTGCAAATGATGTGTTGTTGTTGAGTGTCGGTGCTGTCTAGAGCAGTGGTTCTTAACCTGGGTTCGATCCCTAGGGGTTCGGTGAGTCGGCCTCAGGGGTTCGGCGGAGGTCAAAACACACCCGACTCATCGTGTAAATACAAACTTCTCCCTATCGGCGTATTAGGGATACGGCAACAGCTGACTGGTGTGCAGGTGTGTAATTTGTTGTGAGTTTATGCACTGTGTTGGTTTTGTTGTTTGAACAAGGTGATGTTCATGCACGGTTCATTTTATGCACCATTAAAAAAACATGGTAACACTTTAGTATGGGGAACATATTCACCATTAATTAGTTGCTTATTAACATGCAAATTAGTGACATATTGGCTCTTGACTAGTCATTAAGTACTTATTAATGCCTTATTCGGCATGGCCTTATTATAACCCTAACCCTCTAACCCTGACCCTAACCCCAACCAAATAACTCTAAATTAAGTCTTTGTTACTTAGAATATGTTCACCATACTAAAGTGTTACCAAAAACATATAACTTTGTCTTGAATTTGAAAAAAAAAAATATTTTTCACTAAAGAAAGGTTCAGTGAATGCGCATATGAAACTGGTGGGGTTCGATACCTCCAACAAGGTTAAGAACCACTGGTCGAGAGCTTGGCAGTGTAACCATTTAATACTCTTCCATATCAGTAGGTGGCAGCAGGTAGCTAATTGCTTTGTAGATGTCGGATACAGCAGGAGGCAGTGTGAAGGTAAAAAGGTGTCTAATGCTTAAACCAAAAATAAACACGATGTAAATGCCCCTAAGAAAAGGCATTGAAGCTTAGGGAAGGCTATGCAGGACAAAACTAAAACTGAACTGGCTACAAAGTAAACAAAAACAGAATGCTGGACGACAGCAAAGACTTACTGTGGAGCCAAGATGGCGTCCACAATGTACATCCAAACATGACATGACAATCAACAATGTCCCTACGAAGAAGGATAAAAACAAAGTAGATGCGGGAAATATCGCTCAAAGGAAGACATGAAACTGCGACAGGAAAACACCAAAAAAAGAGAAAAAGCCACCAAAATAGGAGCGCGAGACAAGAACTAAAACACTACACACAGGAAAACAGCAAAAAAGTCAAAATAAGTCAGGATGTGATGTGACAGGTCATGACAGTACACCTACTTTGAGACAAGAGCTATACTGATGCATGCTTGGTTATGGTTTAAAGTCACATCCAACAATTGCGACAACGACTTTATACTGTCAACTGAGTTTTGTTTTTTAATTATTTCTGCTGGTGGTGTGCCTCTGCATTTTTTCAACGCAAAAAATGTGCCTTGGCTCAAAAAAGGTTGAAAAACACTGGTTTAGCCTTCCTTTTGAGAATCTCTGAGCCGGTGTGAATGCACGGAATCATAAACGTCCACAGGCAAAAGAGCTATGGGGGCTTTCAAGTGGTGACAGTTGCAGAACAGATGTGCAATAACATTCAGCTTGTATACCATTAATGTCACATTATTGATTCAGATATAGACTATGCGTCTCTATGCACACCGTGGGAAGGGTCCACGCTGCATTAGTTGGGGTTCAGCACCAATGAACAAGTGGACGCGTCATTAAAGGAGCCTTCCTCGGGCGAAAACGATTCTGATAATTGAAGTGTTGGACAAGATCAAGTCGTTTGCACAAAATAGACTTGCAGCCTTTGTTAGTGTTCCATCGTGGCCATAGCAACGCTGAATTAACACGATTTGTAATCTATACGCCTCACTTTTCTCCCACTGCAGCAATTAGTTCACATTCATACAAAACACGTCAGGCATAGAACCTGCATATGGTTCATTATCAGATGCTACATTTTAATGAAATATGTGGCGAATTGTCTCTCGCTGATTTTTACGGTGCAATGAGTCATAGTGAGCATTATGGATACCGTCAGACCCGCAACGTAAAACCCCCACAGTCACGCTCATGTCTCAGGCCTGCCGTTATCGATTACTTCCACGACACGGCGTACCCAAGAAACTGTGGGTGCACGCCGCCATATCGAGGTGTGCTAGCTAGCATGGCGTGTCGTGTCCGGCTGCCCCTACCTGTCTCCAGGTGCAAAGAGATCCTCGCTTCATTGATGTAAGGCGTGTCACTCTTGGATCGGACCCTCCGGATGGGTCGGCGGTCCTCATCTTCCGGGGCCGCTGCCGCCATGTCCAGAGCCGGCCAGGCAGGCAGCGTCCACAGACGACCCGCGTGTGTGAGAGTCAGCGCCGCCGCAGCTACTCGGCTGATGATGCGGGAGGGGGCGGGCTATTGTACGGGGAGACGGCAGGGGAGGAGAGGATGCTCGAAGGTCTGTACAATTCACACTCATTTTCAATGTAATCAGGGCTTTTTGTGGCTCGAAACAAGATTACGTTTGTGGCCCAATTCCAAAGCACAGTAGCTGGCACACCCTGTGACCAGAAAGCCCAGGAAGTCTTTGTTTCATCAATCATGTTTTTCATCAAGTGTTTGAACCAGGGGTCCCCAAACTACGGATCCGGCCCGGCAGCATCCAAAATCCGGCCCGCGGGAAGTCCTAAGTTTTGTTTTGTTTTTATTAGAGATGCGTTAATGGCTTTTTTGCCGATATCCAATATTCCGATATTGTCCAACTCTTAATTACCGATTCCGATATCAACCGATACCGATATATACAGTCGTGAAATTAACACATTCCATCCATCCATCTTCTTCCGCTTATCCGAGGTCGGGTCGCGGGGGCAGCAGCCTAAGCAGGGAAGCCCAGACTTCCCTCTCCCCAGCCACTTCGTCCAGCTCTTCCTGTGGGACCCCGAGGTCATGAGCTTTGGGTTATGACCGAAAGGACAAGATCACGGGTACTAGCGGCCGAAATGAGTTTCCTCCGCCGGAAGGCGGGGCTCTCCCTTAGAGATAGGGTGAGAAGCTCTGCCATCCGGGGGGAGCTCAAAGTAAAGCCGCTGCTCCTCCACATCGAGAAGAGCCAGATGAGGTGGTTCGGGCATCTGGTCAGGATGCCACCCGAACGCCTCCCTAGGGAGGTGTTTAGGGCACGTCCGACCGGTAGGAGGCCGCGGGGAAGATCCAGGACACGTTGGGATGACTATGTCTCCCGGCTGGCCTGGGAACGCCTCGGGGTCCCACAGGAAGAGCTGAGAGGAATTAACACATTATTATGCCTAATTTAGTTGTGATGCCCCGCTGGATGCATTAAACAACGTAACAAGGTTTTCCAAAATAAATCAACTCAAGTTATGGAAAAAAATGCCAACATGGCACTGCCATATTTATTATTGAAGTCATAAAGTGCATTCTTTTTTTTAACATGCCTCAAAACAGCAGCCTGGAATTTGGGCCATGCTCTCCCTGAGAGAGCATGAGGAGGTTGAGGTGGGCGGGGTGGGGGTGGGGGGGGGGGGTGTATGTAGCGGGAGGTGTATATTGTAGCGTCCCGGAAGAGTTAGTGCTGCAAGGGGTTCTGGGTATTTGTTGTGTTGTGTTTATGTTGTGTTACGGTGCGGATGTTCTCGCGAAATGTGTTTGTCATTCTTGTTTGGTGTGGGTTCACAGTGTGGCGCATATTTGTAACAGTGTTAAAGTTGTTTATACGGCCACCCTCAGTGTGGCCTGTATGGCTGTTGATCAAGTATGCCTTGTGTGTGTGAAAAGCCGTAGACATTATGTGACTGGGCCGGCAAGCAAAGGAAGTGCCTTTAAGGTTTATTGACGCTCTGTACTTCTCCCTACGTCCGTGTACACAGCAACGTTTTAAAAAGTCGTAAATTTTACTTATTGAAACCGATACCGATAATTTTGAAACCGATACCGATAATTTCCGATATTACATTTTAAAGCATTTATCGGCCGATAATATCGGCAGTCCGATATTATCGGACATCCCTAGTTTTTATTATTTTGTACTTTCTAATCCATTTTCTAACGCTTGTTACTCTTGGTGTCTCCTAGTCGCTCAGGCAAATCATATTGTCTGAAAATGCATTCTCCCATCGATAATGTGACATCATCACCCCATGATCAGAAAGCCCAGGAAGTCTTTGTTTCATCAATAATGTTTTTCATCAAGTGTTTGCACCAGGGGTCCCCAAACTACGGATTCGGCCCGCCAGCGTCCAACATCCGGCCAGCGGGAAGTCCTAAGTGTTGTTTTGTTTTTAATATTATTTTGTCCTTTCTAATCCATTTTCTAACGCTTGTTACTCTTGGTGTCTCCCAGCCGCTCAGGCAAATCATGTTGTCTGAAAATGCATTCTCCCATCAATAACGTGACACAATCCCACTTGGAATATGTACATATATATATATATATATATATATATATATATATATATATATATATATATATATATATACAGTGTTTCCCACACATTCATTTATTTGTGGCGGCCCGCCACGAAAGAATTACGTCCGCCACAAATGGATTTTTCGACTTTTGACTCGCTCGACCGCTCATAAAAGCAATGGGACTGTCTGTGAATGTTGCTTGTAGTTACACCTCCGGTGCAGTAGGAGGCGGTAGCCTACTATGCATTGTAACTCCGCCAATATATATATATATATATATATATATATATATATATATATATATATATATATATATATATGTATATATATATATATATATATACAGCCCGGCCCCTGGCCCAATCTTTTTAACCCAATTCGGCCCCTGAGTCAAAAAGTTTGAGGACCCCTGGTTTGAACCAATGGCATCATTAGGTCTTTTTGGGATGGCTGAAGGCTCCCTAAAATATACTTTAAACCCTACTATAATCTTTTGTCATGTTTTTTGTTTTTCTCTAAAAGTTTACAATGACAAAGAAAAAAGTCATATAAATTAGCCATATGTGACTTTTAATAATTATGCAATCTGCCATTATACATGTCAAGTTCACTTGACTGCATAGTAGAGATCAGCTGAGTCAAGTAAGATTATCATGCGGGAGGGGGCGGGCTATTGTACGGGGAGACGGCAGGGGAGGAGAGGATGCTCGAAGGTCTGTACAATTCACACTCATTTTCAATGTAATCAGGGATTTTTGTGGCCCGAAACAAGATTGTGTTTGTGGCCCAATTCCAAAGCACAGTAGCTGGCACGCCCCGTGATCAGAAAGCCCAGGAAGTCTTTGTTTCATCAATAATGTTTTTCATCAAGTGTTTGCACCAGGGGTCCCCAAACTACGGATCCGACCCGCTGGCGTCCAAAATCGGGCCCGCGGGAAGTCCCAAGTAAAAAAAAAAAAAAAAGTTTTAAAAAAATTATTATTTTGTCCTTTCTTATCCATTTTCTACCGCTTGTTACTCTCGGTGTCTCCTAGCCGCTCAGGCAAATCATATTGTCTAAAATGTTAGGAACTCGCATGGCTTCAGTTTTTGTGACCCCAAGATGCAAGAACCAGGAGGACGATGAGCAGGTAAGATGAGTTTTATTACTGCAAACAGACAGGAGAGCAGTCTTGCATGTAATAGTTACCAACATAAAGCTATCTTCGAGCACTGATGAGTGCTCGAGACAAGTAGGACACATGTTGATTGGCAGCAGGTGTGGACTCGCTGCCAATCAATGGCAGGTGAGGAAAAAACAGTGCTCAGCGTGACAAGCAGGAAGTGGAAACCAAAATAAGAGCACTGGTGGGAAGTAAATACAAAAACAAGGAAACAAAGGAAGTGACAGATCGTCACATAAAAATGCATTTTCCCATCGATAACGTGACATCATCGCGCTCTGAATATACACTATATTGAATATACACTATAGTATTTGGCCACCTGCCATGACTCACATATGAACTTGAAGTGCCATCCCATTCCTAACCCATAGGGTTCAATATGATGTCGGTCCACCTTTTGCAGCTATTACAGCTTCAACTCTTCTGGGAAGGCTGTCCACAAGGTTGCTGAGTGTTTTTATAGGAATTTTCAACCATTCTTCCAAAAGCGCATTGGTGAGGACAAAGACTGATGTTGGTGGAGAAGGCCTGGCTCTCAGTCTCCGTTCTAATTCATCCCAAAGGTGTTCTAACGAGTTCAGGTCAAGACTCTGTGCAGGCCAGTCAAGTTCATCCACACCAGACTCTGTCATCCATGTCTTTATGGACCTTGCTTTGTGCACTGGTGCACAGTCATGTTGGAAGAGGAAGGGGCCCGCTCCAAACTGTTCCCACAAGGTTGGGAGCATGGAATTGTCCAAAATGTGTTGGTATCCTGGAGCATTCAAAGATCCTTTCACTGGAACTAAGGGCCCAAGCCCAACTCTTGAAAAACAACCCCATACTATAATTCCTACCACTTCGTGGCTGACTTGCTGTTGTTCCCAAACTCTTCCATTTTGTTATAATAAAGCCGACAGTTGACTTTGGAATATTTTGTAGCGAGGAAAATTCACGACTGGATTTGTTGCACTGTCCTATGACAGTTCCACGCTGGAAATCACTGAGCTCCTGAGAGCGACCCATTCTTTCACAAATGTTTGTGGAAACAGTCTCCATGCCTAAGTGCTTGATTTTATATACCTGTGGCCGGGCCAAGTGATTAGAACACCTGATTCTGATCATTTGGATGGGTGGCCAAATACTTTTGGCAATGTAGTGTATGTATATATATATATATATATATATATATATATATATATATATATGTATATATATATATATATTAGTGTATATATATATATATATATATATATATATATATATATATATATATATATATATATATATATATATATATAGCCCGGCCCCCGACCCAATGCGGTCCCCGAGTCAAAAAGTTTGGGTACCCTGGTTTGATCCAATGACATCATTAGGCCTTTTTAGGGTGGCTGAAGGCTCCCTAAAATATACTTAAACCCGACTATATTATTTTGTCATGCTTTTTGTTTTTCTTTAAAAGTTTACAATGACAAAGAAAAAAGTCATATAAAGTAGCTATATTTGACTTTTAATAACTATGCAATCTGCCATTATATATATATCCATCCATCCATCCATCTTCTTCCGCTTATCCGAGGTCGTGTCGCGGGGGCAGCAGCCTAAGCAGGAAAGCCCAGACTTTCCTCTCCCCAGCCACTTCGTCCAGCTCCTCCCGGGGGATCCCGAGGTGTTCCCAGGCCAGCCGGGAGAGATAATCTTACCAGTCCTGAATCTTCCCCGTGGCCTCCTACCGGTCGGACGTGCCCGAAACACCTCCCTAGGTAGGCGAACCACCTCATCTGGCTCCTCTCGATGTGGAGGAGCAGCGGCTTTACTTTGAGCTCCTCCCGGATGACAGAGCTTCTCACCCTATCCCTAAGGGAGAGCCCCGCCACCCGGCGAAGGAAGCTCATTTCAGCCGCTTGTCCCCGTGATCTTGTCCTTTCGGTCATAACCCAAAGCTCATGACCATAGTTGAGGATGGGAACGTAGATCGACCGGTAAATTGAGAGTTTTGCCTTCCGGCTCAGCTCCTTCTTCACCACAACAGATCGATACAGCGTCCGCATTAACTTGACTGCATAGTAGAGATCAGCTGAGTCATGTAAGATTATCACTAGTGGATAATAATAATAATCAATACATCCTAGTGAATATTATTATATTATTATTTGTGCGTCCGGGACCAAGCATCACCTGTCTCGGGGGTCGGCAACGCGTGGCTTTCGAGCCAGAAGCGGCTCTATAGCGCCGCCCTAGTGTCTTTTTTTAAAATGTTTGAAAATGGAAAAATAAATCTCACTGTTTACATTAAACATGCTTCACTGATGAGAGTATTTGGCGAGCGCCGTTTTGTCCTAATTTCTGAAGTCTTTGAACGCACCGTAATTTGTTTACATGTACAACTTTCCCTGATGCTGCCACAGAAAGACGTGTTTTATGCCACTCCTTCTTTGTCTCTATGAATCCATCAAACGTTTTATGCTGTGCGTGAATCCACAAAGGTGAGCTTTGTTGATGTTATTGACTTGTTGGAGTGCTAATCTGACATATTTTGTCACTGCATGACTGCAAGCTAATCGATGGTAACATGCTATTTATGCTAGCTGTATGTACATAATGCATCATTAGGCCTCATATTTTAGGTATATCGGGGGTCATTTTATTTGTAGTTTCTGTTTCCTTAAACTTGAACACACACATCTTAGTCATTTCCAGGAGTTATCTCACCCTCTGAAAAGCCTCAGTTTTAGTAATGTTTTCAAATGTTGTAAAAATGTGTAGAATAAATATTACATTTCAACATTTCTGTCAACGAAGATTTGCATCAGCCTGCGACACATAGTCATTTTGATAGTAGTCTAATATATCTAACATAGACACTTACATCACGTGTTGCCTTCATTATAACACTTATATACGGCTTTACATTTACAGATTTTATTTATTTATTTTTGGTCCACTATGGCTCTTCCAACATTTTGGGTTGCCGACCCCTGCTCTATCTTTAGAAACTAGTGATATCTCTATTTCAAACTTTAATTAAGGGTCCTTCAATGCACCACAGTCGTGTGCTATAAAATGCAAAATAACTTGGTATGTGACACTTGTTAACTGTGAGCATGCAAACAATAGCATGCTAGCAAGCTAATTTAAAGAATGCTAACTTTTTCATCTAATTTTACACTTTTTTTTTTCCTATTTCCGCAGCCATGCACCTTTGAGTCATATAACTTGGTATATGAAACATGCTGACGGTTATCATGCTGTTGTTAGCACACATGCTAAGTGTTAGCATTTTTATGTCAACATGCTACTGTTTTAGGCTAGCTCTGTGGCTCTTTTTGTGCCGTTACACCTAAAACTCACGGATTCAGACACTCGGCACCATCTAATAAGTATGCCGGCCAGAGGTCCAGGGCATTTTTTTCATGATGTTGTTTGCTATAAAAAAAAATTAAAAATCTTTAAATATTTACAGAAGCCCAGGGCACATCATCATGTGCCCCTTAGTTGTTGTGGCCTTATAGTTTATGCAGGAATATCATGTAATCGTTGTTTGTTAATTATTATTTGGTAAAGTGTTTTAAAATCTAAGATGACATTTTCATGTAAGTCTTTGTGCTAGATTTTTGCTTTAAATTGCCTACCGGTACTTTGTCGACCTTTTGCGTTAATTGCAGGCTACAAATTCAGCCTTTATTGCGCAGCACTTTTTGCATTGGAAATATTTTCCCAGAGATTCATATTGTGGCTTTTAATACATTTGGATATACCTATACTGAAAAAAGTTAATGTGTACAACGGTCCTATATGTTAAAAAGTTAAGACTGTCCTTCTTTTACATAATGAATTCTTTCTTGTTAAACCAAATTGCTTCGATCCTGTTTAGGTGTTTAAAAGAATCAAGTTGACTCAACTTTTTTTTAAAGCTTTGATCATTGTTCATTGTTCTATTATAACCTGCTTCCCAAGAATGTACAAGAATCTTCTCAACAAAAGAGGAGAAATATAAGTTTAGAGAAAAATCTAACTTAAAACACTTGTATGCACGTACAACACTTAAAATATTTAGTATATCATTGCGTGGAATTAAATTATGGAATGGATTGAGCAAATACATAAAAAAATTTACAAAATACAAAACCGGTGAAGTTGGCACGTTGTGTAATTCGTAAATAAAAACAGAATACAATGATTTGCAAATCCTTTTCAACTTCTGTTTGATTGAATAGACTGCAAAGACAATATATTTAATGTTCGAACTGAGAAACTTTGTTATTTTTTGCAAATATTCAACCATTTGCTAAAAAGTTGGCACAGGGGCATTTTTACCACTGTGTTAAAAGGCCTTTCGTTTTAACAACACTCAGTAAACGTTTGGGAACTGAGGAGACCAATTTTTGAAGCTTTTCAGGTGCTTGATGTACAGCTTTAGTTGTTCAACAGTCCGGGGTCTCCGTTGTGGTATTTTAGGCTTCATATTGCGCCACACATTTTCAATGGGAGACAGGTCTGGACGACAGGCAGGCCAGTCTAGTACCCGCAGTCTTTTACTATAACGCCACGCTGTAGCTTGGCATTGTCTTGCTGAAATAAGCATGGGCGTCCATGATAACGTTGCTTGGATGGCAACATATGCTGCTCCAAAACCTGTATGTACCTTTCAGCATTAATGGTGCCTTCACAGATGTGTAAGTTACCCAATGCCTTGGGCACTAATACACCCCCATACCATCACAATCCGGATGGTTCTTTTCCTCGTCCACAGTTTCCAAAAACAATTTGAAATGTGGACTCGTCAGACCACAGAACACTTTTCCACTTTGCATCAGTCCATCTTAGATGAGCTCGGGCCCAGCGAAGCCGGCGGCGTTTCTCGGTGTTGTTGATAAATGGCTTTCGCTTTGCATAGTAGAGTTTTAACTTGTACTTACAAATGCGACAAACTGTAGTTACTGACAGTGGTTTTCTGAAGTGTTCCTGAGCCCATGTGACGATATCCTTTACACACTGATGTCGGTTTTTGATGCAGTACCGCCTGAGGGATCCAAGGTCACGGGCATTCAATGTTAGGTGCAGTGATTTCTACAGATTCTCTGAACCTTTTGATGATATTATGGACCATAGATGGTGAAATCCCTAAATTCCTTGCAATAGCTCGTTGAGAAATGTTGTTCTTAAACTGTTGGACAATTTGCTCACGCATTTGTTCAAAAATTAGTGACCTTCGCCCCATCCTTGTTTGTGAATGACCTAGCATTTCATGGAAGCTGCTTTTATGCCCAATCACGGCACCCACCTGTTCCCAATTCGCCTGTTCACATGTGGGATGTTCCAAATACGTGTTTGATAAGCATTCCTCAACTTTCTTAGTCTTTTTTTGCCACTTGTGCCAGCTTTTTTAAAACATGTTGCAGGCATCAAATTCCAAATGAGCTAATATTTGCAAAAAATAACAACGTTTTCCAGTTTGAACGTTAAGTATCTTGTCTTTGTAGCCTATTCAATTGAATATAAGTTGAAAAGGATTTGCAAATCATTGTATTCTGTTTTTATTTACGATGTACACAATGTGCCAACTTCACTGGTTTTGGGGTTTATACTATTATGATCCAATTTAAGAGGTTATTCAAACTACAATTGTTTCCAAAGTACAAGGAAGAATACATTTGATAAACATCTTGATCTTTATTTAAATGAGTTATTAATCTCATTTGTGAATCGTGGTACTTAGAATGCATTTATTGAAACTGTGTTACAATTTGAGAATAAGGAATGATTACACGTATTAGAAGTTGTTATGAAGTGGAAAAGGAATTAGGATTAAATACGCTTTGCTCCTTCCTACTCCTTTTCGGACATGTTGTAATGAAAAATTAAAATGTGTAATATGTGATGTAACATGCTGACATTGTATACATGTTTGAAATAAACAGAAACAGGATTATTGGCTTTTAAATATGGCTAACTTGAATTGTTATTGTGACCCAGGACCCACTATTTAACTTCATAGTTAATAGGCGGCCTACGCACACTCGGCGGCCAATAGTTATATTCATTATGGCAATCTTGAAATCTCGACAATAACTACAATAACGGTACTCACACTAAAATCACACATTGGGCAACACAAAGAGCACCTTCATTTAAGCAAGTGGAACTCAACAGTGGTTTTTTTTACATTTAAAATGACTGATTGCCTACTGAAGCTCAGGGTAAGTATGGCTGCTGGTAGAAGTCGTTAAAGGGGAACTGCACTTTTTTTGGAATTTTGCCAATCGTTTACAATCATTATGAAAGACATTACATTGCATTGCATTCTAAATATTAAATAAATACAATCAAAAGTCTGCTTACAATAGAGCTTGCTTTTTTTTTCTTCATCATTGATTGTTACTCATTGCAGACTTTATGAGAGCCAACAAGCATAATAAAACATCACTGTATAAAGTCTGCTGTCATTAGGATGCCGACTGCTGGGATGTTCATGTATTCTCATTTAGGTGAAAAATGACTAACAATCCTCAAGAAGAAAAGGGATGGGGGCCAGTTTCGGGTCCTAAATAGCTGTCAAAGTGTACCAACTCAGACTTCTTCTGTGCAGATGAGATGCATGATTTATGATCTAGAACAGGGGTCACCAACGCGGTGCCCGCGGGCACCAGGTAGCCCGTAAGGACCAGACGAGTAGCCCTATGGGCTGTTCTAAAAATAGCTCAAATAGCAGCACTTATCAGTGAGCTGCCTCTATTTTTTTAAATTTTATTTATTTAGTAGCAAGCTGGTCTCGCTTTGCTCGACATTTTTAATTCTAAGAGAGACAAAACTCAAATAGAATTTGAAAATCCAAGAAAATATTTTAAAGACTTGGTCTTCACTAACTGACAAAGAAACAGATAACAGATTTGGTGTCCAGTTCAAAGTGTGACATGATTGATTTAAAAATTTGAGAGTTTACTTTTGTATTTTACATGAGTTATTATTTGTACAAACATGGTGCAAAGTAATTCATGATTTGATTTTGATTTTTTTTTTTACGTTGATGTTCCAGGAAATCTTATTTTCAGTGAAGGTTTAGGACAGGCAAATATAAGCTTTGGCTTCAGCCTACTCCTTTTTCGGTCATTCTTTTTCTTTTCTTTTCTTTTTCTTTTGTGTGTAAATGTGTATGATTGTTAAATATGTATAGGCTGTACTCTTAAACTGGTCACACAAAATGGTTAATGGTTGATGGTTGATTATATGACCGAAATAAACTCATTTCATTCAATTTCATTCAAAAATCAACGTCACAACCTGACATTTTAATTCATTTGTTAAAAAATGTTAGTGGCTAGCTAGTTAAAATGGGATACTGTGATTTCACAAGACTGTCTTAGAAGTGATCATTTGAAAATGTTCAATTTGAAAAATGTGCACTTAGAGAAAATATAAAAATAAAGTGTTGCATATTGATATTTATCTGTTTCTATATATATTTATTGTGAGAAATCATTAAGATGATCAATGTTTCCACAAAGATAAACATCATTATTTATTAATAATAACAGAGTTAAAGGTAAATTGAGCAAATTGGCTATTTCTGGCAATTTATTTAAGTGTGTATCAAATTGGTAGCCCCTGCGATGAGGTGGCGACTTGTCCAGGGTGTACCCCGCCTTCCGCCCGATTGTAGCTGAGATAGGCTCCAGCGCCTCCCGCGACCCCAAAGGGAATAAGCGGTAGAAAATGGATGGATGGAAACTGGTAGCCCTTCGCATTAATCAGTACCCAAGAAGTAGCTCTTGGTTTCAAAAAGGTTGGTGACCCTTGATCTAGAAGAATGCAGCTGAGATAGGCTCCAGCACCCTCCGCGACCCCAAAAAGGGACAAGCGGTAGAAAATGGATGGATGGAATAAACTTACAGGGTGCAAGGAAGTGAGGAAGCAGCAGACCACTGGATGATGTAAACATAGGCACACAAGCTTGTGATCACGGCAACGCTATAAATAGTTTGTCTGTGTTAGCGCTTATAATATTAATATCACGAATACTTGGTTAATATTCAATTACATTTTTGAATGGTTATTTATTGGATTTTATCTGCGAAATAGTGGAGCTGCCATTGGCTCCGCTTTTATTTAGAATGCATTAAAAAAAAAATGTATCCGTCGTCATGTCTTTCATAATGATTGTGAACGAAAAAAAGTGCAGTTCCCCTTTAACAAATTTAGTCACATGGTTTTAACGTGAATAGGAAGTGAATACAAGACGAGGGCCTCTATAGCGGCCTCTAGGTAAATAGAGTTTGGAACTACTTAATTAAAATAGACTGTGTAAATTAAAATACATTTCATTATGTCCCCACAACCAAAATGTTGTCTCCTAATGCGATTTGTTAAAGGGAAACTATTTAAAAAACATTTTAATCATTCACAATTTCTATGTGAGACAAGAACACATGTTGTCTTTATCTTTATTAGGTATTCTAAATCGCAAAAAACACTCGCAAGGAGTGGCTAACAATGTAGGTAATGTGATTAATCTATTCTGCATATTTAAAGTCCTAAAAACAATACCGCCAACAATACTCCATTTACATGCCGTGACGTGCATATTAACCAAGTATAAGCAACTTTGGAACTTTTTTTAGCAACATGACGTTTGATCTCATAGAGGTCAATAGCTTATGCAGCTATTGACCTACTGAGCTGCTGCTGCATTGTCCCTGAATTGGTAAAAGTTTGTGCTGAGTTTTAAATCCTGCCTCACACTTGTATACAGTATTTTCCGGACCATAGGGCGCACCAGATTATAAGGCGCACTGCCGATGAGTGGTTCTAGTCAGGTCTATTTTCATACAAAAGGCGCATCGGTTTATAGGGCGCATTAAAGGGGTCATTTATTTATTTATTTTTTTTCTAAATTGAAAACACTTCCTTGTGGTCTACATCAGTGTTTTTCAACCTTTTTTGAGCCAAGGCACATTTTTTGCGTTGAAAAAATCCGGAGGCACACCACCAGCAGAAATCATAAACTCAGTTGACAGTTAAAAGTCATTGTCACAATTGTTGGATATGACTTTAAAGCATAACCAAGCATGCATCACTACAGCTCTTGTCTCAAAGTAGGTGTACTGTCACCACCTGTCACATCACACCCTGACTTATTGAGTTTTTTGCTGTTTTCCTGTGTGTAGTGTTTTAGTTCTTGTCTTGCGCTCCTATTTTGGTGGCTTCTTCTCTTTTGTTGGTATTTTCCTGTAGCAGTTTCATATCTTATATTTCCCACATCTACTTTGTTATAGCAATCAAGAATATTTCAGTTGTTTTTATCCTTCTTTGTGGGGACATTGTTGATTGTCATGTCATGTTCGGATGTACATTGTGGACGCCGTCTTTGCTCCACAGTAAGTCTTTGCTGTCGTCCAGCATTCTTTTTTTGTTTACTTTGTAGCCAGTTCAGTTTTACTTTCGTTCTGCATAGCCTTCCCTAAGCTTCAATGCCCTTCTTAGGGGCACTCACCTTTTGTTTATTTTTGGTTTAAGCATAAGACACCTTTTTACCTGCATTTACAAAGCAATTAGCCACCTACTGATATGGAAGAGTATTACTCGATTACACTGTCGAGCTCTAGACACTCAACAACAACACATCATTTGTAGACTATAATTACTGGTTTGCAAAAAAATGTTTTAACCCAAATATGTCAAACTAGATCATCTCCCACGGCACACCAGACTGTATCTCACGGCACACTAGTGTGCCGCGGCACAGTGGTTGAAAAACACTGGTCTACATAACATGTAATGGTGGTTCTTTGGTCGCTTCAGAATGCGCCGTTTTGTGGGCGGTCTTATTTACGTGGCATCTTTTCCCCGTCATCTTTGTTGTAGCAGGTGTAGCTTGCAAGGACGGGAGTGGAACAAGTGTCAAAAGATGGAGCTAACTATTTTATGCACAATGATTTAATATTGCAAAACAAAATGCCAGATAATATGTCTTACCTTTTACACACACACCATAATAATACATGTATGTTGAAGCACAGTACAATCCATCAAGAGGTGCGGCTTCATAGTTTACCGAAGTCATACTAAAACATTTTGATAGATTTTTGAGCGCTGTGTGTAATATTCTATATTTTCAATGGAACATATAACATTTTAGTGTTGTTTACTTGAGTCATATTGCAGTCTACACGTATCTCTTATGTGTGACTGCCATCTACTGGTCACACTTATTATTTCACCATGTACCAAATAAAATAGCTTCGAGGTTGGTAAGCACAACCAAAATTATTCCGTACATTAGGCGCACCGGGTTATAAGGCGCACTCTCGAGTTTTGAGAAAATGAAAGGATTTTAAGTGCGCCTTATAGTCCGGAAAATACGGTAGTATAAGTTTGTGTATATAAGCCGAGAGGTTGGTCAATTTTGAAATCCAATTTTGACCTAAAGATATTGCTAAGAATATGCGGCAATATGCTTTATTTTTACTTAAGGAGTGAGGATTTTATGATTATATCATAATCTAAACGGAAAATACAAGTCTTACGCTGAAAGCTATAAGCATCCCGACAGTTGTCATCCCAATGAGAGTGGACATTTTAACAGTAAGTGATGGTTTTCTTATGTTGTAGTTTGGATTTCTTGTTTAGCACTTAGAAATAGTGCTACATGATGCTTAGCCTTTCTGGATCTGCCTATCACCCAGCATTTAAAACTTGTAGCTCACCCTCCTTATATTCAAGCTAAAAAAAATAAGATTTTGGATCGTTATTTGTCCCAAAGTAGTCATTGTTGACTCTCACAAAGTCTGCCATGATTATTATTAGTTTTTCTTGTTAATGGAAATAGCAAACTTTGCAAAACCAATGTGTTACCAGAATTTTCCAGGAATGCTTAAAATTTACAAAATATGGTAAATATCACATGTTATTATGATTATGCCTGTTACCACATTAGATATCTACTTACAGCATATGACTAAATGTTTGTTGGAGGCTTTTGGAGGTTTTTTCGAGGCCTTTATAGGCGGAATAGATCAAATCTTATTATTGTTAGCCACGTCTTGCTAGAGTTTATTTACGATGTATATCATCCATTCATCCATCCATTTTCTACCGCTTATTCCCTTTGGGGTCACGGGGGGCGCTGGAGCCTATCTCAGCTACAATCGGGCGGAAGGCGGGGTACACCCTGGACAAGTCGCCACCTCATTGCAGGGCCAACACAGATAGACAGACAACATTCACACTCACATTCACACACTAGGGCCAATTTAGTGTTGCCAATCAACTTATCCCCAGGTGCATGTCTTTGGAGGTGGGAGGAAGCCGGAGTACCCGGAGGGAACCCACGCAGTCACGGGGAGGACATGCAAACTCCACACAGAAAGATCCCGAGCCCGGGATTGAACCCAAG
Source organism: Nerophis lumbriciformis (assembly GCF_033978685.3). Classification (NCBI taxonomy): domain Eukaryota; kingdom Metazoa; phylum Chordata; class Actinopteri; order Syngnathiformes; family Syngnathidae; genus Nerophis; species Nerophis lumbriciformis. The sequence continues at coordinate 33,625,276 of NC_084561.2, forward strand.
ACTACTCAGGACCTTCGTAAAATGAAACAGAAATGCGTGTTTATTAAACACAAGGAAGTGGAGTGTGTAACTGAACCAAAGGAAGTATTGTGTGACTTTGTGTTGCGTCTAACTGAGTATTACCTGGAGTTGTTGAAGGTGCGTGTTGAGTGAGAGGCGGAAGGGCAAGGCAAGCTCGGATATCCGTGGGCAGGCGTGAGGTCAAGGGCAGGAGCGAGGCATCAGAGTCCGTGTCCAGGCAAGAGGTCGTGATCCAGGAAAACAGCAAGAAGACCAGAGGGAATCCAGGGAGACAAGACACAGCTTGTAAGTGGGGAAACACGGAACCGTCCTTCTTTCCCGCAAAGAAAAATCCTGTTGCCACCGGGAACTTTGGTGGGGTGATGATACCGGATGCGAGAGAGTCTGTAATGTAGTCCTTCATGGCTTGCTTCTCAGGAAGGGAAAGGTTGTACAGAGGGCTAGAAGGAAGGATAGTATTGGGGCAGTCTTTTGGTCTGTGTGGGGGAAGGGAGAGTGCATGTTCCTTGTCGAAGACTGCGGCGAGATCATGGTGAACAGAAGGAATATTGGACAGATCCGCGGGAGGTGACGCAGGTCTGGGACTTTCCAACAGGGGTAATGCAAACTTCAGACAATGCTTATGACAAGCTTTACTCCAAGCCAAGACTTTTCCCGAGGACCAGGAAATATGAGGGTCGTGTTTCCGGAGCCAGGATCGGCCAAGGACAAGTGGAGCGATCGGTGTATCAAGGATCCAAAAGCTGTGGGTCTCGGGGTGGTTGCCCGAGAGGGTCAGGGATAAGAAGTCTGTGTGATAGGTCCAAGGAGGTGTCCATCCAGGGCTTGAGGAACACCATCTTTGTTTTCTACCTGTCAACTGTCAGTTTAGGCTGCTCGCCGGCTCCTCATCACCACTTCACGATGGCGGCCGAATTTCTCGCGTCACAGCAGCCAATGCTGCGTCTACTTTTAAGATGTGTAAGTTCTAGATGGCCTAAGGCAGATATATAGTGATGTACGAGCCAGTTAACATAACAACTCCATTACCCAGCATGCCACAGTAGTTGAGAGCATGCACAGTAGCCCCGTTTAGGTTGTTGAATGTAGACATGCCGGTGTGGAGTACACTTGAAGAAGTCAGCCAACACGCCTCGTCTGCATCTTTTATGATTAGACAAGAAAACACATATAATTCGCAAGGCCATTTTCAAGAAGGATATTTAAAAAGAAACTACATCTTGTGAGACCATCTCGGCCAACAGCGGAAGCTAGCTCACCTGTCGATGAAATGTGAGTTCAGATATATGTTGGGTTTTTTTCACGTTTAAATGTTTTTTTCAATTTAAATTTTGACAGGACTACATAAAATATGTTTTAGTTGCTAATGCGGGTTTATTGATATTAAAATGCGCCAGATAATAACCCGTTTTGTACAATGCGCAGTAGTGCTTAAATGTGTTTCTGTATAGTATTTATCCAGCAATGGTCATGTGGTGACATCAATGATGGTATTTTGAGAGGTAATCATTGAAGTCGGACATCACTGAATGCCTAGGTGGGAAACGCACAGCCCGCCACTGGTTTCTACAGCAGTCAGACCTGTACACGTCTGAGAGAGTATGTTTGTGTGAGATAGTGTATGTGTGACTAAGTTGTGTGGAGCTGTTATAATAAAAGAGCACAATGTTTAATAGACAAACATTGCACAGAGCAAACATATTGTTTAGTTCCAGGTTGATAGTATTAAAAATTAGAAAATGACCTGCTTTAGGCGCATTCAAAGATTAAAAAAAAAAAAAAAAATATATATATATATATATATATATATATATATATATATATATATATATATATATATACATCTGCGATTAATTGGGATTAATCATGAGTTGACTATAGACACCATGTCATTGCTGGAATCTTTATTAAATATTTTATTTGTTTGACAGCTCAATTTTTAACATCTGTATTTTATTTTTCAATGTAATATTTTTCAGTGCTGGTACTTGTTTTAAACTCAAAAATGATGTTTGCCGATACCAAAAAGTATATTAAAGTGTCGGGTTGCATCTTGATGATTTTTTTCCCTGCTAAATCAAGTTTGAAACTGAAACTGAATTGAATTGAATTGAATTGAATTGAATTGAATTGAACTGAACTGAACTGAACTGAACTGACACGTTCAAACTTGATTTAGCGGGGAAAAAAACCCATCAAGATGCAACCGGAGACTTTAATATACATTTTGGCATTGGCAAAAATAATGTTTGACATTAAAACAACTACCAGCACTGAAAAATATTAAATTGAATAATAAAAAAAATAATAATAATTTGTTTCCATAAAAAGAACATCCTATTTATGTCAATGTGTCCTGTCAAGACAAACATTATTATTATTATTTTTTTTTTAATATGTTCGTTTTTTTAGACCCCACTTAGTAAAACAAATATGTGCATCTCAATAAATTAAAATATGTTTGAAAACTAATTCATACCAGTAGGTCAATTTAAAAAGGGAGTGTATTATATTTTTAATACAGTGAGATTATACCAGAGTAAAAATTTTTAAGGTTTACATTCCTACATTTTTTTTTGCTGTTGATGATTATACTTTACAATTTATAATAACCCCATATTCAGCATCTTATAAAAGTTGAAAACAATGTCACTTTAATATTGTCAAATTAAAAAAAAACAAAGTAACTACAAAAAAAAGCCTTTAGTTGGTCTCTTTGTCTGAATTGATCTCCTAGAATCAAACGGGCTACATATTGCACAATATTGTAATATATTATGAATTATGAAAGCGCCAACGTACATTGTATAATCACCTTCTTTTACAATTCCACTTTGTCTATATATATTTACGCGCAAAGCTAACACAATTTGACTAGGCATGGGTACCTTTTCACATTTAAATCGATTCGGACAAAAAATTATAATTATTAACAGTAACGTTAATAATTAAGGTTGGTACGGTATAGATACACTAGATGGCAATAAACACCTTCCAAGCTATGGCTGTAACCCGCCTAAAAACGAAGAAGCAAAAGAAGACGAAGAAGAAATAAAGTACTGACGCACTTCCTCATCCCTGCAGCGGGAGTCTTCCGACTGAGTCTTGGTTGTGTGACAGGTAGTGAAACAAATCTAATCAAAGTTGACTGCAAAGCAGTATTATCTCTGGAAACCTTCACGTCAGCGTCACCATTTTTATGCTGTAAACGCCGAGCTCCAGCTCCAGCTGTTGTGTTTATTAACGTTAGCTTGCTTGCGACACTGCTCGTAGCTGCGATGCAGAATCACAATACTTGGTCCACGACGTCAAATTGTTTCACTTTCACTATTGCTGTGACTCAGTTAGCGCACTTCCCTACTCGCCATCTGAATGTGGTCACACTGAACAGACTAGTGTAGACAGTAGATACAGTACATATGTACATATAATACTTATATTTGACACACAGCCAGTAATCGATTAGGGTCATCAGGACGCATATAAACTCCATTTGAGGAAATGGGTAATTTTATTATAAGTAATTATACATATGTATCCTGTAATTATATACAAAATATTGTTATATACAGTACAGGCCAAAGGTTTGGACACACCGTCTCATTCAATGTGTTTTCTTTGTTTTCATGACTATTTACATTGTAGATTGTCACTGAAGGCATCAAAACTATAAATGAACACATGTGGAGTTATGTATATGTTATGATGAGCTTCAAAGGGTAGTCACCTGAAATGGTTTTCACTTCACACGTGTGCTTGAAGCAAACTTGCCAACCCTCCCTAATCTTCCGGGAGACTCCCGAGATTCAGCGCCTCTCCCGAAAACCTCCCGGGACAATTATTTTCCCGAAAATCTGCCGATTTTCAGCCGGAGTTTGAGGCCACGCCCCCTCCAGCTCCATGTGGACCTGAGTGAGGACAGCCTTTTTTCACAACGAGAGGACAACAGGGTGACAAGAAATACATCATCCAGACGAGAGATAAATTGTATGATTATGTTTATCTTACCTAAAAATAAATATATTTATTAATTAAAAAAAAAAAACGAAATACATTTTTACTATATTTTGCTAAAAACATCAAAATTAATTGTATTTTTATTTGTATTTTTTCTGACTCCTTATTACATCCAGGCATTAGAATTATACATTAAAATAAACATATTTGAAATAATTCATTTTGAATTATCATAATAATTCATTTATAATGACCATATGTAATTATTAAAATAATTGCTTGTTTATCAACAACTTTAGCATTTTATTAATTACATTTTGAAGCTCTCAGAAGCCAAGTTATGTTATATTCCTTAAGATTTATGTATGCAAGTTTGAAGTATCAATTATCTAAACACAGTTTTGTTTGCATATTTTCAGGATGTAGATATATATATATATATATATATATATATATATATATATATATATATATATATATATGAAATACTTGACTTGTTGAATTCTAGCTGTCAATATACTCCTCCCCTCTTAACCACGCCCCCAACCACGCCCTGCCCCACCCCCGACCACGCCCCCACCCCCCACCTCCCGAAATCGGAGGTCTCAAGGTTGGCAAGTATGGCTTGAAGAGAATGGCAAGAGTGTGCAAAGCAGTAATCAGAGCAAAGGGTGGCTATTTTGAAGAAACTAGAATATAAAACATGTTTTCAGTTATTTCACTTGTTTTTGTTAAGTACATAACTCCACATGTGTTCGTTCTAGGGCTGGGTGATATATCGACTATACTCGATATATAGTGGGTTAGGGCTGGGCGATATGGCCTTTTTTTAATATCTCGGTATTTTTTGGCCATGGTCACGATACACCAGATCTGGGCAAATTAAGTCCCGGGGGCTACATGTGGCCCGTTGAGTTTTTCAATCTGGCCCGCCGGACATTCCCAAATAATAGTTTAAGATGGAAAGTGTAGCTGCCATTCTGATGTGCACTCATGTTTTCTAATGAACGGCAGTCTTCAACTATACTAAGTCTTTCAATGCTTGGAATCTGCATCATATACTAGTTACTATGGTCATCTAATTAGTTACTATGGTCATCTAATTACTTACTTTGGTCACTATGAGATATCTCAGATTGTAGGTGGGTTTTTTTTCACTATGTTTGTTGCATTTTGGTTGCGTTTCGGTTGATTGTAAAATATGTTGTCAATATTCAGTGTTTTATCATTCATAGTTATTTTGTAATCCCACATTCTTTATTTTCATGCACATTGTGGGTGCCTCATTCAGTAAAAAAATAAATAAAATTCCATTACGTTTTTTAAGGCGGTCTGTCATAACGTTTTTAGCTTTCAATCATTATTGTGAGGTTTTGTATTAGTGTTCCTAAAAATAGATATACCAGCCCCCAGACACACTTTTTTATCTAAATCTGGCCCCCCGAGTAAAATAATTGCCCAGGCCTGTGATACACGATATATCTCGATATTTTGCCTTAGCCTTGATTGAACATTGGATGAATATAAGCACAGCAGTATGATGATTCTATGTGTCTACATTAAAACATTCTTGTTCATACTTCATTAAGATATGCTTATTTTAAACTTTCACGCAGAGAGGGAAATCACAACTAAGTCAATTGACCAAAACTGTATTTATTAAACAGTTATTAAGCAGTGGCACAAACATTCATGTCATTTCAAAACAGAAAGTGCAAGATTGTCAGAGACATTTTAGAACAAGCTATGAGTGCACTTTTGTGCATGATGTCACTAAGATGACTTATCAAAACAACACTAAATTAAAGTGCACATTTTGTACAGAACGCCACTACAATTAAAGTTAAAGTTAAAGTCCCAATGATTGTCACACACACACTAGGTGTGGTGAAATTTGTCCTCTGCATTTGACCCATCCCCTTGATCACCGCCTGGGAGGTGAGGGGAGCAGTGGGCAGCAGCGGTGCTGCGCCCGGGAATCATTTTTGGTGATTTAACCCCCAATTCCAACCCTTGATGCTGAGTGCCAAGCAGGGACGTAATGGGTCCCATTTTTATAGTCTTTGGTATGACTCGGCCGGGGTTTGAACTCACAACCTACCGATCTCAGGGCGGACACTCTAACCACTAGGCCACTGAGTAGGTCCACTAGGCCACTGAGTAATAGTTTAAAACAAATAAAGTGCACTTTTGTGCATGATGTCACACAAGATATTTCAATAACTGTCAAATAAAAATGAGCTGCATAATAGGAAATCAAATAGTGTATGTCCTTTGCTATGTGGTAGGTTCCTGCTGACGTTATCTCCTTCTGTTGTTGACTATTTTTTTCATACGGTGTTGATGTAGAAATGGTTGCTTGGGCATTGTGTGGGTATGACACCGAACGTAGATGTTGACATGCGGAGTTTCAAGCACTCTTCATTCTCTAGCGGGTGACTTTTCAAATGATGCTACATATTAGCAGTAATGCTACTTTTTGTAGCAACGCTTTTGCCCCACACTTGACATATTACGGTTGTCTGTTCGACATATTCCCGCTTGAAGCCAGACCATGGACCCCCTGCTGTTTTTCTTGGGAATTAATTCTTCCTTCATTTGTTACCAGATTTGCACCTTCTCTCTCTCGTATTACCACTTGCACCACAGCTAACGTTACCCATGCCGCTACCTCTCTGCTCCGCGAGGGCGTATACGTATGTGACGTATGTAAGAAGGTGTGCTTGCTGTCTGTGAGAAGGAGAGACAACAAAGAGTGGGAAGAGCCTAAAGTGTAATGCCCGCAGCTAAAAGCAACTGCGTGAGAACGGATACTGAATATCACGATATAGTCATTTTCTATATCGCACAGAGACAAACCCGCGATATATCGAGTATATCGATATATCGCCCAGCCCTATTGTGGGTTGAAATTGTAGAAAATGACTATATTGTGAGTATTCGAGTATATACGTTCTCAGTTGCTTTAAGCTGCAGGCATTACACTACAGGCATTTCTCACTCTTTCTTGTCTCTCCTTCTCACAGAGAGATAAAACAAGCGCACCTTGTTACATACGTCACATACTGTCGCGCGTGCAACGTCATATGCTCTCGCGGAGCAGAGAGGTAGCGACATGGGTAACGTTAACTGTGGTGCAAGCAAAGTGGTGAGAGTGGTAATACAAGAGAAAGAAGGTGCGAATCTGGTAACAATTGAAGGAAGAAGAATACAAAAAAACCAGCACGGGGTTCATCGTCTGCCGGTGGTTTGGCTTCAAGCGGGAAGATGTTGAACAGACAACCGTAATATGTCAAGTATGCGGCAAAAGCCTTGCTACAAAAAGTAACGGCACTACTAATTTGTAGCATCATTTGAAAAGGCACCCGCTAGAGAATGAAGAGTGCTTAAATCTCCACGTCAACATCTTCGCCCGGTGCCACACCAACAAAATGCCGAAGCACTGACCCAATTGAGCCTGGCGTCTTCCATTTCAACACCGTATGAAAAAAAAATCAACAACAGAAGGAGATAACGTCTGCAGTAACCTACCACATAGCGAAGGACATACACAATTTGATTTCGTATTATGCAGCTACATTTTATTTGACAGTTATTGAAATATCTTGTGTGACATCAATCACAAAAGTGCACTTTATTTGTTTTAAATTATTGCAGTGGCGTTCTGTACAAAAAGTGCACTTTAATTTAGTGTTGTTTTGATATGTCATATTAGTGACATCATGCACAAAAGTGCACTAATAGCTTGTTTTAAAATGTCTCTGACAATCTTGCACTTTCTGTTTTGAAATGACATGAATGTTTGTGCCACTGCTTAATAACTGTTTAATAAATACAGTTTTGCTAAATTGACCTAGTTGTGATTTCCCTCTCTGCATGAAAGTGTATAATGAGCATATACTAATGCAGTATGAACAAGAATGTTTTAATGTAGACACATAGAATCATACTGTTGTGATTATATGCATCAAGTGTTAATTCAAGGCTAAGGCAAAATATTGAGATATATATCGTGTATCGTGGCCTAAAAATATTGAGATATTAATAAAAGGCTATATCGCCCATCCCAGTTCATTCATAGTTTTGATGCCTTCATTGACAAATAGTCATGAATAGAGATGTTCGATAATATCGGCCTGCCGATATTATCGGCCAATAAATGCGTTAAAATGTAATATCAAAAATTATCGGTATGTTTTTTTTTATTATCGGTATCGATTTTTTAATTTAATTTTTTTTGGGACGTCGTGGCGCAGTGGAAGAATGGCCGTGCGCGACCCGAGGGTCCCTGGTTCAATCCCCACCTAGTACCAACCTCGTCATGTCCGTTGTGTCCTGAGCAAGACACTTCACCCTTGCTCCTGATGGGTGCTGGTTAGCGCCTTGCATGGCAGCTCCCTCCATCAGTGTGTGAATCTGTGTGTGAATGGGTAAATGTGGAAGTAGTGTCAAAGCGCTTTGAGTACCTTGAAGGTAGAAAAGCGCTATACAAGTACAACCCATTTATCATTTATTTATTTATTTTTTATTATTATTAAATCAACATAAAAAACACAAGATACACACTTCTTTCTGTTATTAATATTCTGGTTCCTACATTATATATCAATATATATCAATACAGTCTGCAAGGAATACAGTCCGTAAGCACACATGATAGTGCGTGCTGCTGGTCCACTAATAGTACTAACCTTTAACAGTTGATTTTACTAATTTTCATTAATTACTAGTTTCTATGTAACTGTTTTTATATTGTTTTACTTTCTTTTTTATTCTATGTAACTGTTTTTATATTGTTTTACGTTCTTTTTATTCAAGAAAATGTTTTTTATTTATTTATCTTATTTTATTAATATTTTAAAAAGTACCTTATCTTCACCATATCTGGTTGTCCAAATTAGGCATAATAATGTGTTAATTCCACGACTGCATACATTGGTTGATATCGGTATCGGTTGATATCAGTATCGGTAATTAAAGAGTTGGACAATATCGGGATATCGGCAAAAAGCCATTATTGGACATCCCTAGTCATGAAAATAAAGAAAATGCATTGAATGAGGAGAAGGTGTGTCCAAACTTTTGGCCTGTTCTGTATATTGTTGAGAAAGAATTAGAGTGTTATATCTGAGTGATGGGGCAGGACATTTTAAGCTTTTGATTCTTTCCGCTCCTTTTTCGGTCACACCGTGTTTTTTTATTTTTTTATTTTGTTAAATTGTGTGAATGGAAAGTATATTTAGTTGTTGCGGTCAAAATAGGCAACACAGTGGTTAGCGCTTGTGCCTTACGGCAAGGAGCTCCTGGGTTAGATTTCCTGAGGCTTGGGGTCTTTCTGTGTGGAGTTTGCATGTTCTCCCTGTGGGTTCTTTCCAGGTACTGCGCCTTCTTCCCCCCTCCAATGACATGCACCTGCAGATAGGCTGATTGGCAAAACTAAATTGGTCCTAGTGTCTGAATGTTATTGTGAATGTTGTCTGTCTGTGTTGGCCCTGGGATGAGGAGGCGACTTGTCCAGGGTGTACTCCGCCTTCCGCCCGAGTGCAGCTCGCACAACCTTGAAAGGGGCCAGCGGTAGAAAATGAATGGTAGAAATAAACTACCGCTGGTCCCTTTTGAGATCGTGGTTGAAGCCTATCCCAGCTGCACTCTGACGATTGACAGGGTGCACCCTGGGCAAGTCGAGGATAAGACCTAACTATACTTATTATTGAAGTGATGGAAGTAGGATTCAATTTGAGAGACCGCTATCGTCTTAAGTATGAGCAATGCTGGAATTGAAATATTACCGTTAACTGTAATACTACGTTTAAGGTTCTGTTTGCAAGATTTACACAGATGCCTTGAGGGCGCTAACTTTCCAAAGTGTTTTACACAGTATATCCCGCCCTCCTTTAGACTTCTGGGACGTAATGACGTAACTACGTACGTATGTAACACGTGCACACACATTAGCTTTGACTGTTGTTAGCTATTGATAATGTTTATAATCATTGAATGTATATTCTATTATATCAACATGACTGCAAATTGTTTGTTGCTTCTCTTTGACCGCTTTTGTATGTGTGCACGCGCTCCCTGCGAGACCGGGTGAGTGACAACCGGTGGTGTTCTCGTTATATTTTTTGCTTAAAAAAATGTTACTGTGAGGAAGTTGCAAACAGCACCTTTAACTTCGGTCCTAAACAAAAATAATGTTTTTTTTTAAATTTTGAACATTGGAAAGCCTTTTGATGAAATGATGTCACTGTTTTATTTATTTATTTATTTATTTACAGACAGACATGGTTTTGTATTTCAATATTGTTTTTGTTTTGTTAATAACAGAGTCTGTTCTGCAAAAGGTCATCCCTAGAAGCACAGAGCTTATGGTCAGCGACCCACAGTTAAAATATACATCATCATACAATATACAAAATATAGTCCATACAATAGATTTCAAAATCTACCTACCAAATACCATCCATCTTCTTCCGCTTATCCGAGGTCGGGTCGCAGGGGCAACAGCCTAAGCAGGGAAGCCCAGACTTCCCTCTCCCCAGCCACTTCGTCCAGCTCTTCCCGGGGGATCCCGAGGCGTTCCTAGGCCAGCCGGGAGACATAGTCTTCCCAACGTGTCCTGGGTCTTCCCCGTGGCCTCCTACCGGTCGGACGTGCCCTAAACACCTCCCTAGGGAGGCGATCGGGTGGCATCCTGACCAGATGCCCGAACGACCTCATTTGGCTCCTTTCGATGTGGAGGAGCAGCGGCTTTACTTTGAGCTCCCCTCGGATGACAGAGCTTCTCACCCTATCTCTAAGGGAGAGCCCCGCCACCCGGCGGAGGAAACTCATTTCGGCCGCTTGTACCCGTGATCTTGTCCTTTCGGTCATAACCCAAAGCTCATGACCATAGGTGAGGATGGGAACGTAGATCAACCGGTAAATTGAGAGCTTTGCCTTCCGGTTCAGCTCCTTCTTCACCACAACGGATCGATACAGTATCCGCATTACTGAAGACGCCGCACCGATCCGCCTGTCAATCTCACGACCCACTCTTCCCTCACTCGTGAACAAGACTCCGAGATACTTGAACTCCTCCACTTGGGGCAGGGTCTCCTCCACAACCCGGAGATGGCACTCCACCCTTTTCCGGGCGAGAACCATGGACTCGGACTTGAAGGTGCTGATTCTCATCCCAGTCGCTTCACACTCAGCTGCGAACCGATCCAGTGAGAGCTGAAGATCCTGGCCAGATGAAGCCATCAGGACCACATCATCTGCAAAAAGCAGAGACCTAATCCTGCAGCCACCAAACCGGATCCCCTCAACGCCTTGACTGCGCCTAGAAATTCTGTCCATAAAAGTTATGAACAGAATCGGTGACAAAGGGCAGCCTTGGCGGAGTCCAACCCTCACCGGAAACGTGTCCGACCTACTGCCGGCAATGCGGACCAAGCTCTGACACTGATCATACAGGGAGCGGACCGCCAAAATCAGACAGTCCGATACCCCATACTCTCTGAGCACTCCCCACAGGACTTCCCGAGGGACACGGTCGTATGCCTTCTCCAAGTCCACAAAGCACATGTAGACTGGTTGGGCAAACTCCCATGCACCCTCAAGGACCCTGCCGAGAGTATAGAGCTGGTCCACAGTTCCACGACCAGGACGAAAACCACACTGTTCTTCCTGAATCCGAGGTTCGACTATCCGGTGTAGCCTCCTCTCCAGTACACCTGAATAGACCTTACCGGGAAGGCTGAGGAGTGTGATCCCACGATAGTTAGAACACACCCTACGGTTCCCCTTCTTAAAGAGAGGAACCACCACCCCGGTCTGCCAATCCAGAGGTACCTCCCCCGATGTCCACGCGATGACCAAATACCCATTTACAATTTCATTTATAAATAAAAAAGGAATCTTTAAATCCACCAAATCAGTCTCAATATGATATTATACAAATTTGATTAAAAGATTGCATCTTGAAGATCTGCGATAATCTCATCATACATACTGAGGTCAAGACCAAAATTATGCGACTAATGTGAATCTCCACCATAAGGGGTGTGCTAAATGTACTAAGCATAACGTCGAAATAAATTTGGCTTAAAACGTTTTTTAAAAATGTTTAAAGAATGTGATTCTTTTATAGAGCTATCAATCTCATTCCAGATCATCGGGCCTCTACAAGTTATACTCAACCTTGTACACTTTGGATGACGATGTTTCCCTCTCAGTAAAGGTTTACTTCTAGTGTTATGTCTATGAGAAGTAGTGGTCACTGGAATGAGCTGGCAGAGTCTAAAATTTAATCCATATACTACATTATACATAATACAATCACAGTGGAATCTGTTGCACTCCGTAGGCTTCAGAAGATTGTACCCATAAAAAAGAAGATTTGAGGGAGCATTAAAGTTTGCCCATGATGTAACACGTATGACTTTCTTCTGAAGAATCTCGAGTTTTTTAAGGTAACTGGGATACGTGTTACACCATACGACATTGCAATAGTTTCTATGTGGTTCAAATAGAGCCCGATACTCTGCTATATATTTGCATATCGTGAGTCATTTGCCAATTTTTAAACCTGTGACATCTTACCAAAAGGCTTTTTAAATGGTCAGAATATAAATAAATTAAGAAATGTAAGCAAAAAAAAGTCAAACAAAATATATATAATAATCAAAAATGTTTTTACCCCCTTCAAAAACGTAAGGACTTTGTCCTGTTTGGCATTTAAGATAATTAAAATCAAATGTCCACAGGGGTTTAAAACATACGTTTACATGTTTCCTTGACACATCACCGGCCACGATTTGATCGCAGGGGACAATGACAATAGCTCGTGAAATATGCCAATATATTCGATCAGTAACGTAGCAGGACGGGGCTACAAATTTAGAAATTGTTCGTGGTAAAATTTCCTATGAAGCGCCCTGTCATTCATTAATTGACGATTTACATGCGCTTATTCATGCAAAACTTGGCCTCCTACGCATCGTGGAACCCTACCCACAGCGTAGGTAGGGAGTTATATCCAAGTGGCTTTATGAAATATGAGTCTCCAGAGATAATAATGGTCAATTTTGTATAACAAGGACTAATGCGATAACTGGCAGATTTTACAACAAAAAAATAAATAAAGCTGTGATGTCATTTTCTCCCTAGCCATTGATCCCTGATGATTGTGAGCCGGCTCACCGTAAGAGGCATTATAAAGTCACAACTCTATGCTTCTCTAAGGAAAGATTGGAACAGTCACACAATGGCTAGGCCCAGTTCAGGTATGTTACCATTGTTTTATACAGATGAAAAAGGTGTTTTAAGTCTATTAGACAGGGGTCTCCAGTTAAATTTGGCCAAATCATTTCCAAACCCACTGTTCATGACAGGCCAGAAGAAACTGAAAGTGAATAAAGTTTCAACTCTGCAACTGACCTTCTTTTAAGGCACACGTGTCAAACTCATGGCCCGGGGGCCAGATGTGGTCCGCCAATTCAATTTCATGTGGTCCTCGAAAGCCTGGAAATAATATGTCTCTCAATAAAGTACTGTAACTTTTCTTACTAAATGTATTATTTATTTCTATTTTGGGAGAAAAACAATATATGTACTCCATGTAACCGCAAATTATGTTAACTTAAATATTGTCTAATTATGCAAAAATATATTATCAAACATTCCAACCATTTTTTAAATAGAAATAAATACTAAATAATAATGATTTCAAAGCAAGTTATCCATCAAATTGTGCAATGTAAAAGTAACAATAGATTTAATGGTAAAATTGTGAAATGTACTATGGTTTTTACAGCATTTTTCTCTAAATGAAAAAAACTGTACTTTTTTACTGTAATAAACTGTGGTGCCGTTTTGTACCGAAAAATCTACAGTTGTTGATTTGCGGTAAAAAAAACAAACAAACTGGCAGCTCAGGTGCCAAAATGTTACTGTAAAATTGCATTTTTTTTAATTTACAGTAAAAAAAACAAATGTAAATTTTACAGTAAAATTCTAGCAACTGAGCTGCCTTTTTACCATAAAAACAGCAGTACTGTTTTTCCATTTACAGTAATATATATTACATTTTGAGGTGAAATTGACTTCGACACCTCTGTTTTAAGGCGTACATTTGATGTGTGTAAGTCCCAAAGACATGAATTGTTCCAAATTAATGACCTAACATAAACTGTAAATGAGCTGGTTTTCCTGTTCCACTATTGTGAGCAATAAAAAGAATGTGTATCTTGCAACAACTCATGATTCGAATCAGAATTGATTTTTGATTCTCGATTCAAACAGATTCACGCAATACATTATTTGGTAAAAAAAATTATAACACCTTTTAAAACAGGTTAAAGCGGGGGTGTCAAACTCAAATACAGAGTGGGCCAAAATTTAAAACTGAACAAAGCCACGGGCCAAGGTTGAACAAATTAACCTTTTAATAGGGACCCAAACAAGTTTTGCATTGAATATTGAACAAGCAAGGCTTATATAACTTTTATAGTGACATGCAAAGTCGAGTTTCAAATAATAATAATAATAATTAAAAAATATCAATGGCATATCAAATAAAATGTAAATAAAAATTGAATGCCTCTTTTCTATGTGCAGCCTTCTGAGGTAAATATCAAAATAAACTTTTTCCACAGGCTAATACATTTGAAAATAAAATAACAATTATGAGTGAAAGCTCCGCCCCTCTCTTCACCCGAGTGTCCAAAACATGAGACCGCAAATCCGATTACACAACTACAAAATCGATCATGGAACTGCGGCCTAGGGTGTCCTGGTGCCATGCGCATATATGGACACCCTTATGTTTGAACATGGTGTTTGTTATGGACAATCTGTGACGAGCACAGAAGTCCAATAACAAAACACCACTCGGGTTCAGATCCGGGAGACCCTACCAGGGGGCATAAAGCCCCCGGACAACATAGCTCCGAGGATCATTGGGACACGCAAACTCCTCTACCATGATAAGGTGGCAGCTCAGAGAGGAGCTGCCATGTGTATATATATGTATGTATATATATATATATATATATATATATATATATATATATATATATATTTATTTATTTATTTATTTATTTATTTATTTATATATATATATATATATATATATATATATATATAACTATATATATATATATATATATATACATATATATATATATATATATATATATATATAGTTATATATATATACATTTAATCAGGATGTACTGAATGTGAAGCGACTTTTTCTTAATCTTTGAGCTAATATTTTGCAGATAATTTTAATTTTATTTTTTTAATATTAATCAAAAAGATTGGCTGGTAACAGGATGGAAGTGTTAGGTCTTTATCGGGTTTTAGCAAACGACTGATTTTTAGCAGAATTCATGTTTGGAGGAAGGTTTTCTTTAACCTCTGATGTAATTTTTGTAAATATTGGAGCGAGCTTGACCAGAATGTTTTGTAGAACTCCACAGGGAACCCATCAAACCGTCCTGGTGCGTTATTTGTTGGCATGTGTTGAAGAGCATCATGAATTTCAGTTACTGAATTAGGTAGATATAAATTTGATACCTAGCTGTATTTAATTTGGGTAAGTCTATATTGTTAAGAAATGTTTCAATATCTGAAAGAGATGGGTCATTTGGTGTGTACAGTATATACAGGTAAAAGCCAGTAAATTAGAATATTTTGAAAAACTTGATTTATTTCAGTAATTGCATTCAAAAGGTGTAACTTGTACATTATATTTATTCATTGCACACAGACTGATGCATTCAAATGTTTATTTCATTTAATTTTGATGATTTGAAGTGGCAACAAATGAAAATCCAAAATTCCGTGTGTCACAAAATTAGAATATTACTTAAGGCTAATACAAAAAAGGGATTTTTAGAAATGTTGGCCAACTGAAAAGTATGAAAATGAAAAATATGAGCATGTACAATACTCAATACTTGGTTGGAGCTCCTTTTGCCTCAATTACTGCGTTAATGCGGCGGAAACAGAGTGGACCGACACCAGCAGATGACATGGCACCCCAAACCATCACTGATGGTGGAAACTTTACACTAGACTTCAGGCAACGTGGATCCTGTGCCTCTCCTGTCTTCCTCCAGACTCTGGGACCTCGATTTCCAAAGGAAATGCAAAATTTGCATGGTTGGGTGATGGTTTGGGGTGCCATGTCATCTGCTGGTGTCGGTCCACTCTGTTTCCTGAGATCCAGGGTCAACGCAGCCGTCTACCAGCAAGTTTTAGAGCACTTCATGCTTCCTGCTGCTGACCTGCTCTATGGAGATGGAGATTTCAAGTTCCAACAGGACTTGGCGCCTGCACACAGCGCAAAATCTACCCGTGCCTGGTTTACGGGCCATGGTATTTCTGTTCTAAATTGGCCCGCCAACTCCCCTGACCTTAGCCCCATAGAAAATCTGTGGGGTATTGTGAAAAGGAAGATGCAGAATGCCAGACCCAAAAACGCAGAAGAGTTGAAGGCCACTATCAGAGCAACCTGGGCTCTCATAACACCTGAGCAGTGCCAGAAACTCATCGACTCCATGCCACGCCGCATTAACGCAGTAATTGAGGCAAAAGGAGCTCCAACCAAGTATTGAGTATTGTACATGCTCATATTTTTCATTTTCATACTTTTCAGTTGGCCAACATTTCTAAAAATCCCTTTTTTGTATTAGCCTTAAGTAATATTCTAATTTTGTGACACACAGAATTTTGGATTTTCATTTGTTGCCACTTCAAATCATCAAAATTAAATGAAATAAACATTTGAATGCATCAGTCTGTGTGCAATGAATAAATATAATGTACAAGTTACACCTTTTGAATGCAATTACTGAAATAAATCAAGTTTTTCAAAATATTCTAATTTACTGGCTTTTACCTGTACATGTTTGTAGGTCTCTAGAGATAGAGTTAATTTCTTCAGGAACATGTGTAATGTTCCCAGCTGAATCCTTAATGGATAGTACAGAGTTTTTTAAAATTTAGTTTAAGTTGGTTAGCCAAATATTTCCTTGGTTTATTGCCATGCTCAAACTTCTCCAAGCGTACCCTCTGCAGCTGGAATTAATTATTTCTCTTAAGTCTAATTTGAGTTCTCAATTTGCTAAAAGTTTGTTCGTTTTTGTGAGTTAGCATAACCTATTTCTAATAGTTTGATTTCATTTTCAAGTTCCTGCTCTAATAAACGTTCTTTCTTTTTCTTGGATGATGAATAGGAAATATTTTTTCCTTGCGTAACTACTTTCATGGTCTCCCGAACACACGCCATGGTGTCTGGTTGGTTATTAAAATCTAAAAAAATCTGTCCATTCTTTGTCAAAATACTTTAGAAAGTCTGGGTCCTTTAGTAATTATGTATTATGTTTCCAGTGTTTTGTAGGTGCAGTGATAGTTGTGTTAGGGAGGGGAGAGTAAGACAGATGCATGGTCAGTGATAATGATAGGGGATGTGAATATTTGAGATATAAGATCAAACTGAGCTAATTGTTAAAAAGTAGTCTATGCAAGAAGATGAGTGGTGAACTGCATAAAAATAAGTGTATTCTCTAAGAGTGGGGTGATAAGAACGCCTGGCATCAGAAAGACCGTAATCGTTCATATATTGCTTAAGTATTCCCGCTGACTGAGACTCACGGTGACTCCCAGTCACGCTGGACCGTTATATATTTGGATTACATATTAAATTGAGGTCCCCTTCTAAAATCAAGGACGAGTTTGAGTGAGTGGAGAGTGAAGAGAAGAAAGTGTGGAAAAAGGAGGGGTCGTCAACTTTTAGACCATAAATGTTGGCGATATAAAAGTTTATCCCGTCAACAGATGTATTAATAATTATGTATCTGCTCTTTTTGTCAGTAATGGAGTTATGGAGTGTAAAATTAATCCTTTGACTATTGAAAACAGCTATGCTTTTCTGTTCGGAGTTGTAACTGGCTAAGTATGTGTGAGGTGATTGCAATTGTGAGGTATCGAACTTGGTTAGGTCTCTTTTAATAAAGCAATATCTGCTTGCATGTTCTTCAAATGATAGCGAAATGTTTAGTTTTTCCATGGACCCGACCCCACGCACTTTCCATGTAACAAGTGGACATACTAAACTAGACTGTAACTAAGTGTATGGATGTATACTTTATGTGTAAGTAATGCTTATCTGAATCTAAATGTGAGCCTATCATGCATATATTCATGTGTGCAAAGTGGGTAGATGTGTATAGTTGAAGTGTATTTATTAGAGAATTGTGAGAGTGTAAGCTAAGTGTGATGAATGCTGACGACGACAAGGGGACCCCTTACAGGTAGAAATGTAGAAAGGGAAAATAAGATAACATAAGATAAATAGCAAATAAAAAAGAAGGGTGTGCAGCACGCGACAGGAAGTGGAAAAAGGAAAAAGAATTATAGAAAACACAGTTTGTTGATTCTCCGAAAGAGTGGTTGGTGTTTTTACGTGAAATACTCATTATTTCAAATGAATTAATAAACTTGTTTTTTAATCGTAATTTCAATATCAATCAAAAAAATTGTGATTATTATTTTTGCCATAATCGTCCAGCCCTACAATCTAATTCAATATAATAATCATCCCAATCCCACATGCGCACAATTTACTGGACGACCTATGTCCCTATCTTCACCTATGGTCGTGAACTTTGGGTTCTGACCGAAAGGACAAGATCACAGGTACAAGCGGACAAAATTAGTTTCCTCCATCGGGTGGCGGGGCACACCCTTAGAGATAGGGTGAGGAGCTCAGAGTAAAGCCACTGCTCCTCCACATCGAGAGGAGCCACATGAGGTTGTCCGGACATCTGGTCAGAATGACCCCTGGACGCTTCCCTGTGGCAGTGTTTAGAGCACGAACGACCGGTAGTAGACCACAGGAAAGACCTAGGACACGCTGGAGAGACCGTCTCCTAACTGGCCTTGGAAGGGCTCGGGATCCCTGCACAAAGTGTCTGGGTAGAGGGAGGTTGGGGCTTCTCTTGATAAGCGGAAGTGGATGGATGGATCCAATCTCACATGACCACCGTCATTGGCTTTTACATTATACAAAAAGTATTCTGACAGGCTGTGGACCAATTCTCCTAAATCAATCAATCAATCAATCAATGTTTATTTATATAGCCCTAAATCACAAGTGTCTCAAAAGGCTGCACAAGCCACAACGACATCCGCGGTACAGAGCCCACATAAGGGCAAGAAAAAACTCACCCCAGTGGGACGTCGATGTGAATGACTATGAGAAACCTTGGAGAGGATCGCATATGTGGGTAACGCCCCGCCTCTAGGGGAGACCGAAAGCAATGGATGTCAAGTGGATCTGACATAATATTGTGAAAGTCCAGTCCATAGTGGATCTAACATATTAGTGAGAGTCCAGTCCATAGTGGATCTAACATAATAGTGACTATATAACTAAATAGTTTCATGCATCATTGTCTTGTTTTCAGACCTGGCAGCGTTCAGAGAAATCTTCTTAAAGGCCTCCAATATAGCCATCATCACTGGCGCAGGTGTGAGTGCCGAGAGTGGAGTCCCCACCTTCAGAGGTGCGGGAGGCTACTGGAGAAAATGGCAAGCTCAGGTATGTTTCCGCTTGTTTTATTAAAACCAATAAATGTAAAGCTATCATATGTCATTGTTTGACTTTGGCATAAAGCATTAGTTGCTGTTATACCCATGGATGGGTACCTTTCACATTTGAACCAATACCGTACCAATTTTCGGTACCTAGGAATAATCATCATCGTCATCGGCAGTCACTCGAAGTGAGTATGGAGATCCTCCTGGTAGGAAAGTATCCCTTTATGGAGGATGCCTGTGCGTGACTTTGTTTAACATGGGGAGACTGGTGCACAGACAGTCACCACACGATCCTTGACAGATCCGGGTCAGGGTCCAGTGGCATGGAGTCCAAGACGACCCAGGACCCTTTTCTGCTGCAGCCTTCATCTGCCATCCCAGCCGTTGTGACGCTCAATAGGGTTAGCAATCATCCTCCGCCTGTTCCACCGTTGAGGTCTCGGGTTGTTATTTCTCCAAAACTGGGCCCACATGGATGTGGGGGTACCTTCTTCCGCCATCGCAGCCGTTGTGGTAGTTCTTACATCTACCGTCTTCCGCCTGCTCCGCCATTGAGATCTTCACCGTATCCCTGGCTAGGGGCCAGTCAGGTACTAGGCCTTTGCCAAGGGCCACCTGGGGTAACAGTAGTAAAGGGGTTAACCTCCTAGTGCCCCAAGACCCCATAGAGGAGCCTCCACTGCCGGATGCACTTTAACATCATGCCCAGGGCACACCTAGGGATAAATATTGGTACTCAATGGTAACAATTTTTCAGTACTTTTTTCCGGTACTTTATCGATACGTTATTGCGTAATAATAAAATTAAATTTTTTAATGAAACATTTAAAAATGAGCTGATTTTAATTGCTCTCCAGTTCTTATATCTTGTTTCTTATGGCATTTCTGGGTCTCATTTGCAAGTATTATATAGTAGATTTTGCGCGCATTTGCAATTCCAACACATTAGATAGCTGGCGCTAGTGTACCGGCTAAGGTGTGTTGCTTAGCTAGGAAATAGTCTAAGCTAAATGTACCATTCTGGTTTTATGTTGTGCCCTACAAAGTCTTTATACTGTGAGTTTTGTACTTATTACACAGTTGCATCTTAGTTGTAGTTTTCATTACAAAATTAGGAGGTGTTGAAATCACCATGTAAAATAGCTATTGCTCATCAGTAGCATGTTGTGGAGGTCTTGCTACTCCGGGTTCTCTGGGCCACCAATGACGGACATGACAGCCGTGTTCATCTCTGCGAACAATGATTTATTTTGCAATAAGTTGTGCTTTTCAGCAATGTTAAAGTTTCTCTCGCTCGTTCTCCACCATCAACCGCCTCCTCTCCTTCCCGACTGCTGCCTTTAACAGAGCGACAGGTGATCAGACAAACACTCACAGCTGTGTCATCTACGCACCTGTCAATAATCTCGAAGCCGATCCTGACACCCCCCGCTTCGCTGCAGGTCCGCAGGCCACGCCCCCCCCACACATGTATATGGCAAAGCTAGTGCAGTTTGGAAAAGTGGAGGCTTACTCTATGTTCAAGCGTCTTCCGTCAGGCATACTTGCTTTGTTGGCATGGAAAATTGTAGCTAAATGTACTTTGGCTGAGTCTGCTCTGAGTACTGCTTGAGTGATTGTTTCCAAGTTTTTGAGCTGTGTTTAGTCTGCAAACAGAGGTGACGTCACGGGCAGCAAAGTTTTCAAATTATGTTGCCAATTGATTTTATGTGTTTCGATACCCGATAGTACCGACAAAATTTGCTCGGTGCCGATAAATGTATCAAATTCGGTGCTCATCCCTAGTTATACCTTTTATTTTTCTGTTGTACATTTTTAGGAACTTGCCACTCCTGAGGCCTTCTCCAGGAACCCCTCACGCGTATGGGAGTTTTACCACTACCGTCGAGAAGTCATGGTCACGAAAAATCCTAATCCCGCTCACCTGGCCATTGCAGAGTGTGAGGAGCAACTGGGCAGACAGGGCCGGAAGGTCACTGTCATCACTCAGAACATTGATGAACTTCATCGTCGGGCTGGATCCAAAAACATCCTCGAAATTCACGGTAAATTAATAATTTTATGTAATATAAATGCTCTCAATTGGAAGAGAGAGAGACAAGTGTGTGGATGGATGGATGGAAAAGAAAAAAAAATGTGTGCATCATCATTGAAGTCGTGATGCCACAGCCCATTTTGGGATGTATATTCAGTTATTATTAATGTCAACCGAGAACATTTTTTCCACTGGCTTAGGTTTACTCACCTCAGTCTGTGGCGGTCAGGTTTTTTTTTATATCAGTGTGGAACTGCATTAACCAATTGAACACATCAGTAGCACTGTTGTTTTGGGGAATGGAAGAGGATGTTAAATGTTTGTTCAGCCATATTGTGCTGAGCAATGTTAAGAGTGTGGTGCAGCAGACAAGCGTTTGCTGAACAACCCACCAAGCAGTTAAAGGGGAACATTATCACCAGACCTATGTAAGCGTCAATATATACCTTGATGTTGCAGAAAAAAGAACATATATTTTTTTAACCGATTTCCGAACTCTAAATGGGTGAATTCTATTATTCGCTCTCGGAGCGATGACACATCGGGAAGCAATCCACCATTTTCTCACTTTCCTCGGTGTGTTGTCGGAGGGTGTAACAACACGAACAGGGACGGATTCAAGTTGCACCAGTGGCCCAAAGCAAAGATGCGAAAGTGGCAAGAAATTGGACGAAATTTGTTCAAAATACGAGGGTGTGGGGAAAGCCAACGAAATGGTCAGTCGTTTGTTCCGCACACTTTACCGACGAAAGCTATGCTACGACAGAGATGGCAACCGTCCCTTATGCCACCGAAGATGATCAAGAGAAGAATATCAACCCTAGCTGCCTGCTGACATCAACTCCAAAACTGGACAGATCAGCTTTCAGGAAAAGAGAGAAGATAAGGGTATGTCTACAGAATATATTAATTGATGAAAACTTTATTCATTACTTGCGGTTTTACGTAAATTATTATACATAAACTGTGTTTACCAATAATTTAGCTTAAAAACATTTATTTTTTTCAATCATTCGAGTACATTCGGGTAGTCTTGTGTAATGCAGTATTTTGTGTCTATTTAGGTATGGTTAACCTGAGTGCTAAAATCGTGGAAAAATATATGTTCTTAGCGCGCCTGAAATGGGCTGTCTGCACTCTCAAAGTGCATGTTGTTGCCAAATGTATTTCATATGCTGTAAACCTAGTTCATAGTTGTTAGTTTCCTTTAATGCCAAACAAACACATACCAATCGTTGGTTAGAAGGCGATCGCCGAATTCGTCCTCGCTTTCTCCCGTGTCGCTGGCTGTCGTGTCGTTTTCGTCGGTTTCGCTTGCATACGGTTCAAACCGATATGACTCAATAGCTTCAGTTTCTTCTTCAATTTCGTTTTCGCTACCTGCCTCCACACTACAACCATCCGTTTCAATACATGCGTAATCTGTTGAATCGCTTAAGCCGCTGAAATCCGAGTCTGAATCCGAGCTAATGTCGCTATACCTTGCTGTTCTACCCGCCATGTTTGTTTGTATTGGCATCACTGTGTGACGTCAAAGGAAAATGGACGGGTGTATATAACGATGGTTAAAATCAGGCACTTTGAAGCTTTTTTTAGGGATATTGCGTGATGGGTAAAATTTTGAAAAAAACTTCGAAAAATAAAATAAGCCACTGGGAACTGATTTTTAATGGTTTTAACCCTTTTGAAATTGTGATAATGTTCCCCTTTAATTTGCTAAGACCTACTACCAAGGCAAATGTAGCTATTTGATTACACGGTACAGTATTTGCCATTTTTGACTAAGCAGCAGACCGTTTCATATCTTGTTTTTTTCTTGAAAACTTTGGTTGAATATACACACTTTAAAGTCTCTTCTGTAGTTTTACACCTGTAATGTATATATCATCTGACTCCTGTTTCTGCTCTTATCATTTTTGACTCTCTCATACTAACATCTAGGAAGTCTTTTTAAAACTCGATGTATAAGTTGTGGCCACGAGGCATCGAATTACAACAGCCCCATTTGTGCTGCTCTGGAGGGCAAAGGGTAAGTAGGTCACGTGGTATACCGTATTTTCCGCACTATAAGGCGCACCGGATTATAAGGCGCACCTTCAATGAATGGCCTATTTTAAAACTTTGTTCATATATAAGGCGCACCGCATTATAAGGCGCACCACATTATAAGGTGCGTAGAATAGACGCTACAGTAGAGGCTGGGGTTGCGAGACCTGTTGTGGCTCAATATTGGTCCATATATAAGACGCACCGGATTATAAGGCGCACTGTCAGCTTTTGAGAAAATTTGAGGTTTTTAGGTGCGCCTTATAGTGCGGAAAATACGGTAGATTAGAGGTTTTCCTTTTTTTTAGTAATGTCAACTTTTTCAATGAAAGATACTGTGTGTCTATTTTTATATACATATTCTAGTGTATACATATGAGAGAAAGCAGGCAGATTTTAAATGTTAATCACACTTGAAATTGACTAATAATGATTAATCACACTAAATTACTTGCTTACATATTTTAAATTCACCTAAAAAGACCCCAATATTTTGAAACAAATGCAATGTTATGGTCAGAATGACATACAGACATATTTTAAAATGTTTTACTTCAATGTATGTCATTTATTTGCTCAAAACCCGGTAATAGTTTTATCATAAGTCCTGTCAGGGTGTATTTTGAAGCGAAATTTGCTAGCGAACACACCAGTCGATGACGTATGTACTGATCACTTACTGTATAACAACCCATGCCACCTTTCAGGTAACCATCCACAGTTAATATGAAGGAGCATGTGCACGCAAAATAAATTGTGTGATAAATCTGCAACTAAAACTGATTAATGCAATACTTTTTGTAATTAATCGCATGAGATAAATTGTTAATTTTGAAAGCCCTTATAATAATATTTATCAGACCAGAATGGAATAAAAATTATAAACTCAGTATCTGTTTTTGCAAACAAAAGCAGAGGTCCAGTGCAATATAAGTGTTGTGTATTCACATGTTTGTAAATGTCAGTCTTTTACATTTGTGTATTATATGTAAATTGCAGGATACATGCACATGTGTTCAATACAAAGATACCTGTCAATAAATAGTATACATCATCTTAATTGCACATTTCAAACCCCGCTCATTTATGCTTTGAGTATCAAAAACATATCCATATGACTTCATTTTATTTATTATTTTTGTACTATTCTTAATTTTTATTCTTGTCTTTATTGTTGTTCATAAATGTAGCTGCTGCAACAAAGAAATTTCACGCAAAAGGTCAATGATGTACCTTACTTTTAAATGTAAGTGAAGTGTCACATTATTTATTCAGGACACTGAACGTTAATGTACAATCTTCTGTACAGACTGTGAATGAGCCAGATTATAGCATATGTAGTCCTCCATGCCAGTATGGTTGGCAATGAGAGCAAGATGCGTGATGTGTCTTCTTGACCAAGGACACAACAACAGTGACTAAGATGGTAGAAGCTGGTTTCGTACCAGAAACCTTAAAGTTTCTGTACGATCGCTCTACCATCTGAGCCACGCCGCCGAAAACATGTGTACTTATAATTGCTCAACTTGATCAATTTCTCCCTCAGCGCTCCAGACCCAGACACACTTGATGTTCAAATCCCTGTCCAGGACCTGCCCAGGTAGGTATGTAGGGCTACCATGTATTTGTGGTCATCTTCAGATCAAGCTATGGTAAATATTTGTTTACGTGTGTGTGTGTGTTTTAGGTGTAATCAAGCAGGATGCTCTGGTCTTCTGCGGCCAGCTGTTGTATGGTTTGGGGAGGCCCTTGATTCGGACATCCTCAGTCAAGCAGAGAAAGTGCTGGATGGCTGTGACCTCTGCTTAGTGGTAATGTGAAAGTTATAACCATAAAACATTTATCTTTGATTGGCAAATGTAGTGATGCTTGTTAGCAGCAAAGATATGCAGTGCTATAATCACAACCACAATGCCTGGACACCGGCGTCTCTTCAGACATTTACTTCAGCTCCAGCATTATAGTAGTAGAGTATTTTTCGTTTTCCCTTTGCCCGTTCACTCTAAGTTGAAGCCAGATCAATCCGTCTTATTAAATGAGTGTATGGTGGGTGACAAGGGAAAGCACATACCGTATTTTTCGGAGTATAAGTCGCACCGGAGTATAAGTCGCACCGGCCGAAAATGCATAATAAAGAAGGAAAAAACATATATAAGTTGCACTGGAGTATAAGTCGCATTATTGGTGGAAACTTATTAAAACCCAACACCAAAAATAGACATTTGAAAGGCAATTTAAAATAAATACAGAATAGTGAACAACAGGCTGAATAAGTATACGTTATATGACGCATAAATAACCAACTGAGAACGTGCCTGGTATGTTAACGTAACATATTATGGTAAGAGTCATTCAAATAACTATAACATATAGAACATGCTATACGTTTACCAAACAATCTGTCACTCCTAATTGCTAAATCCCATGAAATCTTATACGCCTAGTCTCTTACGTGAATGAGCTAAATAATATTATTTGATATTTTATGGTAATGTGTTAATAATTTCACACATAAGTCGCTCCTGAGTATAAGTCTATGAAAAAAACTGCGACTTATAGTCAATCTCAAGCTCAATCACAAATGATGCCCGGAAGAAAGTTGGCGTAATGAAAAAGGTCCTTTTTTTTCTTATGGGTTGTTTTATAATACTTTAAAATATTAACTAAGTCTTAAAGATCGTCAGGTCTAGCACCCCCTGAAGTCTGGCTAACTTCTGTGTAGTTCCATAACGTTGCAGCATTCCTGGTATGCTTGTGTAATTGGGGGTTTGTGTGTGTTTTTTGGCATTTGCAGGATTTTCTTTTATAATTATTTTAGTGTTTTACGATTTTGATTTTGGATGATTTCCCTGTTGGCCACAGTATAAATGTTGCAAAAAATGTCTGACCATAGTTGGACCTTGATGTTTTTGTGCAACTTTCGAGGCATATTTCTTTCTGAGATTTCTTGTACAACCGTTAAGAAACTTTACATTTTAATGACCTACATTTGGTGTAAGATGTGTGTCTACCTCTTTTCACAGTTTTTAATCTGGCCCAACCACCAAACTTTTGCTCATGATTTTATTAAAACCCTGTAAAACTAAAACTGTAGCCGGCAAGAGGTTTTGCAGCGCTATTTCTGACCTACCATAAGTCTTGAACTATTAGTGCAATCAACATAAATCCAAGGGTTTCTAAAACTATATGCTTTGTGCTTTCCAGTGATCTATCATTACATTTGGCTTACTGTATTGGTGGGTTTTTGTGCTCAGCCGTATGGCCTTTTTGGTGTATTTTCTTATGATTGTACACATGTCGAATAGGTTTATCTGACACTAATTCAAGGAGGGAGGGGGGTGGTCATCTGAATCCCAGTAAGTGGTAAAGACAGCTCCAAAATGAAAATACTTTGTTGTTTAATATTTTATAGTTCATATTTCAAAGTTGCTTGTAGTCGGACCCCCTGCCTGGCCATATTTTTTTAGAAACCATTCTGGCCCGGGAGTCAAAATGTTAGCCTACCTGTCCTAATTCTACATGAGGTAAAAGTGTGTTCCTTCACTTTAATGCAGACAAGGTCAAATCTGTGTTAATGGCTTTGCTTTTTTACTTTTTCCTAATTATATACTGTACCCGTTTTCACATTTAGTTCCAGGACTGTTTCCCAATGAGCCTGAGAATAACTATATTTCTTCGTCGATGTATCCTCCCATAACTTGATATTCTCCGACCACTTAGGTTGGCACTTCGTCTGTGGTGTATCCTGCAGCAATGTTTGCTCCTCAGGTGGCTGCAAGAGGTGTACCTGTGGCTGAGTTCAACATGGAAAACACACCTGCCACAATGCGTTTCAGGTGGGTTTTATTTTTCTTCAAGCAATCAGACACAAACTGCATTTTAGGGTTTTGATTAACACTTTATAATAAGTACACACTATTAAGCATTAATAAAACATTAGTAAATACTTAATTCATCATTTGTAAAGCATATTTCCGACATTAACACTCATTAGCAAACAGTTAACTTAATAATAAGATCATTTATAAAATGCTTACTGGTTGCATTTTTTATTTTATAAAAATAAGTCAGCATTTTTACCGTAAGTATTATATTATTTACAAACCAGCTATTTGGGTATGGTTAATGGTTTGTTAGATCATATAGAAAGAGTATGTAAATAATTATTCTCTTCAGATGGCCTAGTGGTTAGAGTGTCCGCCCTGAGATTAGTAGGTTGTGAGTTCAAACCCCGGCCGAGTCATACCAAAGACTATAAAAATGGGACCCATTACCTCCCTGCTTGGCACTCAACATCAAGGGTTGGAATTGGGGGTTAAATCACCAAAAATGATTCCCGGGTGCGGCACCGTTGCTGCCCACTGCTCTCCTCACCTCCCAGGGGGTGAACAAGGGGATGGGTCGAATGCAGAGGACAAATTTCACCATACCTAGTGTGTGTGAGACAATTATTGGTACTTTAACTTTAACTGAACTTATTTATACATGCATTTACACATACAGTATTCAGTAGTGATTGTGTGGTACCACTAATTTTCATTTCCGATCTGATACAGAGTAAAATTCCATCTGGTATCAGCAATACCGATCAGATACCGATACTTTTTGCAAATTTACCAAATGTGTCGGGTAAAATTAAAAAGTAGTGTATTACAAGTGTTGCTGCTCTTGGGGGAAACATCTTCAAAAGATGACGTTATTTAGCACTAAATGCGTTATCTACAGTGCATCTGGTAAGCATTCACAGTGCTTCACTTTCTCCACATTTTGTTATGTTACAGCCTTACTTCAAAATGGAATTAATATATTTTTGTTCTCACACAATACCCCATCATGACAATGTGAAAAGTATATACATGTTTTTGTTTTGAAATTTATAAAAAAAAAAACGACTAAGAAATTGAATGTACATAAGTATTCACAGCCTTTGCTGATTCACTTTTGGCAGCAATTACAGCTGGAGGTCTTTTTGACTACGATGCCACAACCTAACACACACAAAATGTTTGGAAACTGCTGCCTGAGCTTTTGAATGAGTAAAACATTTATAACTGTGTTTGTGTAACTGCATATTAATGAATATTCATGTCAAAAATATGCTTTATAAATGATGGATTCAGTGTTTACTAATACTTTATTAATGCTTAATAGTGTGTACTGATGTACTGGCAACACTAAATTGGCCCTAGTGTGTGAATGTGAGTGTGAATGTTGTCTGTCTATCTGTGTTGGCCCTGCGATGAGGTGGCGACTTGTCCAGGGTGTACCCCGCCTTCTGCCCGATTGTAGCTGGGATAGGCTCCAGCACCCCCCGCGACCCCAAAAGGGATAAGCGGTAGAAAATGCATGGATGGAGTGTGTACTGATTATAAAGTGTTAACCAAAACCAGCTTTTGTTTACATGTTTCGACCATTTATTGTGGTTTGTTGTTTGGTAGGTTTCACTTTCATGGACCCTGTGGGACCACCTTGCCCCCTGCACTAAGTCTCCCAAAACAACATTGAAATCCAGATCACTAAACACAGAAAAGACTGGCAAATAATTATTAAACATATTTATTTAACCAGAGCCCAGTATGAGTAATGATGATGGAGAGGTTATTCTGTATTATACAGGACCTTTGTAATGCAATTTAATATATTTTTTAATACAGGTATGTACATTTGTCAGACACAAAATTAGATTTGACTGCATAATCTACTTTACACACACAGCTCTTTAGTCACATTACAGTGGTAAATATTAAGTAGGATGTACTATTACTACTGCACTACTACAAACAACTGCAATAATAAACATTTTGTTAAACAAATGCACAGTAAAAAATTCAAGCAATGTTGTCATTGTTAAAGGTTGAATTTGTCACATAATCTTTAGTATGAAGGTGTGAGGTGTGTGTATATTGCAGTACTGTTCAGTCAAATTTTATTGAATGTGTTCCAGCAGGGGGCAGTGTTAAGCCACTGCCTCTGTTTAAAGTCCAACTCTTACATGTGAGGGAATAACTTGTTTTCCTTCTGGTAGAAATTCAAGCTCCAGCTTGTAAATATGGTGTCTGGTATATGTACCGTAAGGGAGAAAGACATGTTCTGTTTGACCTAGGAAGGGATTTTTAAATAACGAAAACATTTACAATGAAAACCCAATATAAAATGATCACAGATTTTTGACTCTAATTATTAGTACAGTGGTACCTCAGCTTACATGCTTAATTGATTGTGTGACGGACTTTGATTTGAGAATACTTTATTCTCAAATCAGTCTTTTCCTATTGAAACAGGAATTTGCAAAATTCAACAAATCCCAGTGAATTATGTGCAGCATCGCAACTTTGTCTAAGGCCTGCAACTTCTAAATGTGTTGTAACATAAATGAATGCTTAAGGTGGACAAACACTTTTCAAGCGTAAAAGAAACATGGAGAATGTCTGCAACTTGTGAACTACTAAGCAGACAGCAGACAATAAGGAAGCCTTTGGTGCAGTCTTGGCGTCATTGGCGGACGCCCACAGAGGCAGCCGTGCCTGCTCTGGGCTGGAAGCTGTTTATTTTATTTGGGTTTTGTGTTTTACATTGGTAGAGGTAAAAATATGACAATAACTAATCAAAACAAAGGCACGTTGACTTAAGACAATAACACAATTAACTGACATTTTAGTTAACGAATAAAAACAGGACCAAAATGTTTAACAAAATCCATTCATATTTAATATCGTCTTGTAGATGGAGTTTGGAATATATGCAATCACAACTCTTAACAGCGTACATGTGTGAGAGGGCCGGGGAGTCTGTTACAAAAAAGACCTTGTGAGATAAGGAAGAGTGTATGGATTTACATGTTCTACATCGTAATATGTATACACCTGGGAGAAAGTAAAGAGGACATTTTTAATTTTTACTGCTATAATACTTTAAGCAGGCGAATAATCGATCGTGACGAATTCACAACTATAAGTTAAAGCTAATTCTACCGTATTACTGCCTTACAAAAGGTACGTTTCTCTGCCTCAAATATATACGTTTATTTAATGGTAAATCTATGGCATGACAACTTTTAATGTGGCGCTTATGTCACACGGGCAACAAAAAGAGGAAGTTGATGCAATGTTTCCATTTTATTTATTTGAGGCGGACAGAGAGGGACACACGGTAAAAAATGGATGGATGGATTTATTGACAATGAATGGCTCCAGCCCCCCATCTGCGACCTTGAAGGACAAGTGGCAGAAAAAGGAGGGATGGATGGATGGTTGAAATTTGTCCCGCCACATGTGTATTTGTTGCATCCAGTTCTCCTGCACTCAAACATAAATTGTGATGAAAGAATCTATCGTAACTAATTTTATAACACACATACATACTGTAACTGCTTTGCCAGAGACGTAGCATACAAATATACAAAAGTGTCTGAAAGATATGCAACGACTTGTGGAGCAAAACATTACTACCGTATTTTTCGGACTATAAGTCGCAGTTTTTTTCATAGTTTGGCCGGGGGTGCGACTTGTACTCTGGAGCGACTTATGTGTGAATTTTTAACACATTACCGTAAAATATCAAATAATATTATTTAGCTCATTCACGTAAGAGACTAGACGTATAAGATTTCATGGGATTTAGCGATTAGTAGTGACAGATTGTTTGGTAAAGGTATAGCATGTTCTATATGTTATAGTTATTTGAATGACTCTTACCATAATATGTTACATTAACATACCAGGCACGTTCTCAGTTGGTTATTTATGCCTCATATAACGTACACTTATTCAGCCTGTTGTTCACTATTCTTTATTTACTTTAAATTGCCTTTCAAATGTCTATTCTTGGTGTTGGGTTTTATCAAATAAATTTCCCCAAAAAATGCGACTTATACTCCAGTGTGACTTATGTATGTTTTTTTCCTTCTTTATTATGCATTTTCGGCCGGTGTGACTTATACTCCGAAAAATATGGTAACTACATTTTCCTGACCATGACATCATGTTATATTTGTGTACAACAAATCTTTGCAGATTGTCTAAATTCAGGGTCCCCAAACTTTTTGACCCGGGGGGGCCGCATTGGGTTAAAAAATTTTGGACTGAAAGGCAGCAAGCGCGATGTCACGCTATCGATGGGAAAATGCATTTTAAAGAGGCCTTTTATACTTGATATTTCAGTCCACTAAATTTACTTTAATTTTAGCTGACTGAAATGTAATGTCATTTTGTTAACTAAAACTAAATCATATATAGAGCTAACTAAAATTTGACTAAAACTAAAATACATTTTTGCCAAAAGACAGAATCATTTCCATAAAAACTGCTGTCAAAATGAACACTGCATAAGAGTGGCCAACACTATTATTCCTCTTTCGATCATACAATTCATCTAATCCAACCGACGAACGAAGGAAATGTGCTTGCATACCTGCCAACTACTCCAGTTTTCCCGTAATTAGTACGGTTTTCATCAACCTATTCCGGGTTACGGTTGCAGTGATAAAAAATACGGTTTTTCATTAATTAAAAAAAATATATTTTTTTTAAGTTTTATTCACGAAATCGCGTAACAAAAATGACAATCGACACTGCTTCCCGTAACTTCCTATCGAGCCATTCCGAATGCCATGCGCGAGGCTATTTATAGCACCGCTGCCAAGCACGAGGCATCAGTTGCCATTGTTTCCAAACGAGCGAACGATCATGGAATCAGCCGGAGAAGAGTCGCAAACGAGTCTTAAACCGAAAAGAAAACTGCAGTCATTCCGTGAAGAATATTCAAAAGCCTATCCGGGAATAATTATCCGTTCCAAAAAGGGTGAAAACTACGCAAATTGCACCTTGTGCAGACAAGATTTTTCGATCGGACACGGAGGAATTAGCGATGTAAAAGACCACGTTGGGACAAAAAAACACAAGTCTAATGCCGTTGCTAGCGATACAAGTGGAAAACTTTCAACGTTTTTCGT
Source organism: Nerophis lumbriciformis (assembly GCF_033978685.3). Taxonomy (NCBI): domain Eukaryota; kingdom Metazoa; phylum Chordata; class Actinopteri; order Syngnathiformes; family Syngnathidae; genus Nerophis; species Nerophis lumbriciformis. The sequence continues at coordinate 33,657,879 of NC_084561.2, forward strand.
CGCCCAAACAGATTCTTTGGATGTGATAAATGCCGAAGAAAAGCCACAAAAAGGTAATGACACCAATGTTATCTATTGGAATTGTTTAGTACTGTTATACTGTTAAAAGTGTTTATACTATTTATGCTTTCAAGTCCAAGTTGAAGAAATCTTGTTAAATGTTGACAGCATAACTACCAAAATACAGAAGTATGTCCTTAATATTTTTGCAGTGCTATTTCTGTTGAAAAGTTAAAATGATTACATTAGAGATGTGATGTGCCACTTTTCAAGTGTCTGATGGCTTAAATTAATTTTCATAAATTTTTCATATTTTGAATTCTTTTGAAAGGCTACAAAAAAACTACATTTGAATTGTAATTCCATGATATTGACAGGACTATTAATTTTAATGAAGTTAGCTTATCATGTTTACAGTATGATAATTGTGATAGAAATGTGAATTTTGGGCACAGAATATTTTTTACAATTGAACAAGGCAGTAGATTATACAAGCTTGGACAGAAAGTTAATAATGACACCAATTATTTTTTAAATGGAATTGTTTAGTACTGTTTTACCATTTGTTTACTGTAAAAAGTGTTTATACTGTTTATACTTTCAATTAACAGATTGAAGTCTTGTGAAAGGTTGACAGGATAACTGGCATTAACTGTCAAAATAATTTCAAACTATTGAAGTTAGCTTACAGAATAAACATGTCAATCAACCCATATGATTTTTGCTGTAATATTTTTGTTTTGAAAAGTCACTGTGACTGATAGAAAAGTGATGGTTTTAGCAACATTTTAACCTGTCTGAATGCTAATAATCATTTTGCGTCGCCTGAACCCCCCACCAGGACTTTGTCCTGGACCTACCGGGGCCTGCGGCCCCTGGACCCTGGCTACTAGGTTTTTCTGATTTCAAAAGTTGGCAGGTATGTGCTTGCCATTTACAGGCAGTGGGGGTGGGTCACAGAGTCCTACTCATGAGAGGGTATGCTCTTAGTACTTGACTTTCATATTCGCAGTTGCTCATATAGTCATCCGTTAGCTGTAGTGTACGGTATGCCTATCCGTTATTATTTCCAAAAGAGAATGCGCACAAGAAGTGACAACGCAAATGGGAGCAACTCGAAAGCAGCGCCTGTAAGCACTGAAGTCAACAGTAACACTGGCATAAACATTCATGCTAGGAGAGGTAGATACACCAGCTGGGGATCACACACACACAAACACACACACAAACTTAGGTTAAGTGGGTCATGCTGCTGATTTGTGAGCCCTGCAAGGATCTTTGCACTTTACCCATAGTCGCTGGCTGCCTCAGAAACTGATCTTATTGTCTGTCACAGAGTGTGTCCATGGATGCTGAGATCTTTCAACAGCCTGATGGTTGAAGATCCCAAAACCTCCACACCCCACTTCAGCCGGATACACTTTGGCCTTTCATCCCCACTGCTGTGCATTTGCTGCCAGGTCTGTGTAGCGCAGTCTCTTGCATTCATAGACCGTTTTGGTTGAGTCCTTCCATAGAGCTGTGAGCTCTATGATGTTGACCATCTTCACTGAAGGGGACATGTGGAAAGGTTAGTTGCTAGCCAATATCAGCTAGAGTTTTCCAGTCATGGCCATGGTTAGCTGTCAAGTTTGTGGTTTGGTACGAGGGTGGTTGGGCTTTTCCTACCAAACCCCAGAGGAATGCTGGCGCTCCGTGGCATTGGTTGCTCTTAGGGGCAAGGAGCAGGTGAGTTTGTTCTTCTCCAAGCCTTCCCACCTCATCCATTGTCCCTGCTTGGGACACCCTTAGCGCTTCTTTCAGCCTCCTCCTGCCGGGACACCTCCTCTACCACCATTTTCCTCATCTGAAGTAAAAGCTTGGTGTACTTCCTGCAAGGCCAATGCCACCACTTCCCAGTTGGACATGCACCACGATGTCGTTGTGCATATGTGCTGATGTGTGCTGCACTGAGTCGGAAGGTGTACATTTCCGTCCTTAACGGGTGGTGCCTCATTTCTGATGGTCTGGTCTTTGGAGTCCTTCAACGTCATCTGGAGTCTCACTTTCGATCACTTGTACTCTTCATTGAGGCTCATGATAGGCAGATTAAGGGCCTCTTTGCAATTGAGGCTGATATTAATTTGACAGTGTGGGACCCCCAGCCATTTCTTTACATACAAAGTCATGGTTCGCGCCATTGTCTCCAGAGTTGTTATTGGGACCTCGTAGATCGTGAATGGCCACATTACCCGAGGGAGAAGTCAAAATTGCAGGTACCAGAGTTGGAATTTGCCTGGCAGCAGGGTCTTGATACTTTTCAGACTGTTGGTGAGGTCCTGCCTTAGTAGCTGCTCTTGATCTTTGTCCCTGAGTTTTGCATTGTACCATCTGCCCAGGCTTTTGACTGGTTGCCCTGCCAACGTCATCTCCAATGCAGAACCTCACGTTTTTAAGCTCTACCTTGATTATTGAGATGCTTTGTGACGTGTTCGGCTTGATTTTTATTCGGGCCCAACTGTTTTCCAAGTAGCTTCCTGGGGCGTGCTGTAGTAGTGGTCAGCGTGGTCATCCTCCTGGTAGGGGGGTATCCCTTTATGGAGGATGCCTGTGCGTGACTTTGTTTAACGTGGGGAGACGGGTGCACAGACAGTCACCACACGATCCTTGACAGACCCGGGTCAGGGTACAGTGGCATTGAGTCCAAGACGACTGGGGACCCTTTTCTGCTGCAGCCTTCAACCGCCATCCCAGCCGTTGTGACGCTCCATAGGGTTAGCAATCATCCTCCGCCTGTTCCACCGTTGAGGTCTTGGGTTGTTATTTCCCCATAACTGGGCCCACATGGATGTGGGGGTGCCTTCTTCCGCCATCGCAGCCGTTGTGGTAGTTCTTACATCTACCGTCTTCCGCCTGCTCCGCCGTTGAGGTCTTCACTGTATCCCTGGCTCGGGGGCATTCAGGTACTAGGCCTTTGCCAAGGGCCACCTGGGGTAACAGTAGTAAAGGGGTTAACCTCCTAGTGCCCCAAAACCCCATAGAGAAGCCTCCACTGCCGGATGCACTTAACGTCATGCCCAGGACATAATCAGACAATAATCTCACCCCAGTGTACGGGAGCATGTGATCAATATAAGGGTTTCTCTTTGTTTGCGTATATTCACTCGAAGCTATCTGCTTCGGTCCGAAACTTATTTGCGGGCGTGGAGGATGTCAGCACACTTATTAGCTGATAGGATTAATCATCTCAATCTCTGCATGTCAGCCTATTTTTGCTCTTTCTGAGGCTATGTTCACACTGCAGGTTATGATGCCCAATTCCAATTTTTTGTTAACTCTAATCTTTTAATGTAGTCATTCACATTACCAAAAATCATGCGACTTCTATATATGTCTAATGTGAATGGAATGTGTCCATGAGCTGACTTGCATGCACAAATGATGTCATGACGTTACACACGTTGCATTGTTTAGGTTAGGTCTTACTCCTAGAGCATTTGTGGATATTTCAAGGATTTTGTTCAACCGGAGTCAATATTTTCTCAAACAAATTGTTTGGCGTAGGAGATTATGAAGGAAGATGATTTTGTCTCTCGCAGTTTATGGAGCATTTGTTAATTTGACGTGTGTTCTGGGTAGCGCGTGGGTGAGCAGTCGAAGCCAAGAGTGGTGGGACTTTGACGAGAGTTCTAAAACATCTTATTTTTGCTTGTTTTCTGTTCGTTCGTCCACTATTTCTTTTTACCACCGTCTATTTTTGTGAAGAATTATGACATTTATCACGTTTTGATGATGTATAGGTTGGATTAATGCAACACAGTCATTCAGACTGCAAACATAACAGATTTGAAGAATTTTGATTATTATTATTTTTTTTTTCATATCAATGTGAACAGCACAGATACATGTCACATATGGACTTAAAACATTGGAATTGACCTGCAGTGTTAACATAGCCTATGCCTCATTCATAACAGATTCTCTTCATTTAACTGTATATCTACCATGTGTTTGAGACACCATGATATTCCCTACTTACCTCTCTAAATTTGCCTCCATCACTTGCTTATTAGAGAGCAGATGATGGTCCAGTGTCCCTTGTGACTGAGCTCCAAAAATAACAGCCCATTTCCCACCTGTTAGGCAGTGATTTCACGCCAATCAGAATTGTATTGCCCAGATAGCTAGCGCTGTCAAAGTGAGACAGGAAGGGTAGAACAGAGAAGAATAGCAAGGGCAGGTAAAATGTTCGGTCAGAGCATGTGTCAGAAAATACTAGTGACCTTCTACATATGAGCAGGTTGTAAGAATAAATTATATATTACTTACAAAACCCAAAACCAGTGAAGTTGGCACATTGTGTAATTCGTAAATAAAAGCAGAATACAATGATTTGCAAATCCTTTTCAACTTGGGGACGGCGTGGCGCAGTGGAAGAGTGGCCGTGCGCGACCCGAGGGTCCCTGGTTCAATCCCCACCTAGTACCAACCTCGTCATGTCCGTTGTGTCCTGAGCAAGACACTTCACCCTTGCTCCTGATGGGTGCTGGTAGCGCCTTGCATGGCAGCTCCCTCCATCAGTGTGTGAATGTGTGTGTGAATGGGTAAATGTGGAAGTAGTGTCAAAGCGCTTTGAGTACCTTGAAGGTAGAAAAGCGCTATACAAGTACAACCCATTTATCATTTATCATTTAACTTATATTCAATTGAATAGACTGCAAAGACAATATATTTAAGGTTCGAACTGAGAAACTTATTTTTTTTTGCAAATGATCATTTACTTAAAATTTAATGGCAGCATCACATTGCAAAAAAGTTGGCACAGGGGCATTTTTACCACTGTGTTACATGGCCTTTCCTTTTAACAACACTCAGTAAACATTTGGGAGCTGAGGAGACCAATTTTTGAAGCTTTTCAGGTGGAATTATTTCCCATTCTTGCTTGATGTACAGCTTAAGTTGTTCAACAGTCTGGGGTCTCCGTTGGGGTATTTTAGGCTTCACATTTTCAATAGGAGACAGATCTGGACTACAGGCAGGCCAGTCTAGTACCCGCACTCTTTTACTATGAAGCCACGCTGTTGTAACACGTGGCTTGGCATTGTCTTTCTGAAATAAGCAGGGGCGTCCATGATAACGTTGCTTGGATGGCAACATGTGTTGCTCTAAAACCTGTATGTACCTTTCAGCATTAATGGTGCCTTCACATATGTGTAAGTTACCCATGCCTTGGGCACTAATACACCCCCATACCATCACAGATGCTGGCTTTTGAACTTTGCGCCTATAATAATCAGGATGGTTCTTTTCCTCTTTGGTCCGGAGGACACGACGTCCACAGTTTTCAAAAACAATTTGAAATGTGGACTCGTCAGACCACAGAACACTTTTCCACTTTGCATCAGTCCATCTTAGATGAGCTCGGGCCCAGCAAAGCCGGCTTTAGTAGAGTTTTAACTTGCGCTTACAGATGTAGCGTCCAACTGTAGTTACTGACGGTGGTTTTCTGACGTGTTCCTGAGCCCATGTGGTGATATCCTTTACACACTGATGGCACTTTTTGATGCAGTACCGCCTGAGGGATCAAAGGTCTGTTATATCATCGCTTAGGTGCAGTGATTTCTCCAGATTCTCTGAACCTTTTGATGATATGACAGACGGTAGATGGTGACATTCCTAAATTCCTTGCAATTGCTCGTTGAGAAATGTTGTTCCTAAACTATTCGTCAATTTGCTCACGCATTTGTTCACAAAGTGGTGACCCTCACCCCATCCTTGTTTGTGAATGACTGAGCATTTCATGGAAGCTGCTTTTATACCCAATCATGGCACCCACCTGTTCCTAATTAGCCTGTTCACGTGTGTTCCAAATAAGTGTTTGATGAACATTCCTCAACTTTCTCAGTCTTTTTTTGCCACTTGTGCCAGCTTTTTTGAAGCATGTTGCAGGCATCAAATTCCAAATGAGCTAATATTTGCAAAAAATAACAACGTTCTCCAGTTGGAACGTTAAGTATCTTGTCTTTGCAGTCTATTTCAATTGAGTATAAGTTGATAAGGATTTGCACATTTTTACTTACGATTTACACAACGTGCCAACTTCACTGGTTTTGGGTTTTGTATTTACCTACTTATGGTATTTTGCACGGTACTTTTGTTTGACCATTACTAAACAAAATTGTGGATACGCCAAAGCAGGAAAACATTTCTATTAACTGGGCTTGTATAGTCAAGTGTAAGTGTTTTCCTAATAAATGCAACCGAAAACCGTGTTTCTTGTTCTGAACAAACTGCTGAAAAATTCTAACGCATAAAACAATTCATTTTGTATAGCAAGCATTATCTCAGTTTCCTATTTTTCAGCTATGCTCAGTGGATCCGAAATCACTTAACACACAAGAACCCAGAACCCTAGCGATTTAGTTTGACACCCCTCATTTAGGGGAAGGAAGTACAATAATCTTCGGGCTATAGAGCACACCTAAATACAAGCCGCACCCACCTAAATTTTTGGACAAATGTAATTTAGCCAAAGTCGTCTTTTTCAGCGCACACCTTTTTAAAGCCTGTTAGTGCTGGTGAATTTCCGTTGCATGCAATGCCTGTTTCCTTTTTCGATGGCTGGCTTGATTGTCTTCGGCTTTGGTCCTTTCATCGTTTTTTTCCCCTCCATGACTAGTCCATAATAAATTATCCGCAACATTGTATAAAGTGCAGATTTCAATGCATGGGGGTAAAAAGGCTTATAGTCCAGAAATTACGGTTACATTTCCAAACCTTTACTACCTTTTGTTGTTGTTGGTGACCCTTTGGAGCCACTGTTTTGTTTTGTTATTACATAAAATGGTGTATGCAAGTGATTGGCCACCTTGTTGGCTCTGGGTCTCACTGTGGGCATAGTGTTTTATTTATAGTAGGCACATTCACCTGTGGCCTCAAACATGGTGGTGGGGTGAAGTTGTAGAAATGTTTTTGTTGATCGTCATTTTGGCACTTTTGTCATTTACAGGCACGTCATATTTGTCAATGTATCAATATCCTTATTCTCATTGTGTTAAACATAACCAAGCTTAAGTCTCCTCAATGTTTCACATAGAGATGTCCGATAATATCGGCCTGCCGATATAATCAACCGATAAATGTGTTCAAATTTAATATCGGAAATTATCGGTATCGTATTTTTTATTATTGGTATCGGTTTTTTTATTATTATTTTTTTATTATTATTAAATCAACATAAAAAACACAAGATACACATTTCTTTCTGTTATTAATATTCTGGTTCCTACATTATATATCAATATATATCAATACAGTCTGCAAGGGATACAGTCCGTAAGCACACATGATTGTGCATGCTGCTGGTCCACTAATAGTACTAACCTTTAACAGTTAATTTTACAAATTTTCATTAATTACTAGTTTCTATGTAACTATTTTTATATTGTTTTACTTTCTTTTTTATTTAAGAAAATGTTTTTAATTGATTTATCTTATTTTACAAAATTTTTTAAAAAGTACCTTATCTTCACCATACCTGGTTGTCCAAATTAGGCATAATAATGTGTTAATTCCACGACTGCATATATCGGTTGATATCGGTATCGGTTGGTATCGGTATCTGTAATTAAAGAGTTGGACAATATCGGATATCGGCAAAAAGCCATTATCGGACATCCCTAGTTTCACAGTTAGTATATGCATCATATTTGTTTTTGTAAACATAGACCTGCAAAAGCACCAGATTTGTTTCACAACATTTATGTAGTTTTTTTTTTTTTTTTGTAACTAAAGCATTTCTTTCGAACGTTTTTAGTTATTTCAATGATCATTGTGTTTTTATTTCTATTACCCTAAATATATCATAAACAATTATGACAAAGTGCCCCAAGTATTGAACACTACAACAGTCTCAGGAAAGCCTGTGAAATCCTTTGGGGACTGATTAATGACATGCAGCTATCGGAAAATCAACAATGAAATAATAAAATGTCCAAAATATTTAGTGGAGGCAGAACATTTTCTGCCTCAATTTTTAAACTCAATTATTTATTAAAGAAAAAAAACCTTGATTTATTTTTTTTTCTCATCTACAAATGATTCTTTTTGTTTGTTTTGCTGTGAAATGGCCTCACCTAAAACGTCATTGTGCAGAACACTTAAATAAAACAGGTTCAAACCAGAGTGTGCACACAAGGACAAACAGACATTGTTTATTGGCAAGGCAGAGTACTAATGTGTTGCTGAGATGTGTGGCGGGCTTAAGCAGAAGGAAGCCTGCAGCACTGCTACTATGTGCACATTTCCTACATCATTTTTCATACACCGTTGCACAGCAAACTAGTACCCCAAAACCAGAAAAGTTGGCACTATATGTAAATCGTAAATAAAAACAAAATACAATGATTTGCAAATCATTTTCCACCTATGTTCAATTGAATAGACTGCAAAGACAAGATATGTAACATTCGAACTGGAAAACTTGGTTATTTTTTGCAAATATTGGCTCATTTGAAATTTGATGTCTGCAACATGTTTTAAAAAAGCTGGCACACGTGGCAAAAAAGACTGAGAAAGTTGAGGAATGCTCATCAAACACTTATTTGGAACATCCCACCGGTGAACAGGCTAATTGGGAACAGGCGGGTGCCATGATTGGGTATAAAAGTAGATTCCATGAAATGCTCAGTCATTCACAAACAAGGATGGGTCGAGGGTCACCACTTTGTGAACAAATGCGTGAGCAAATTGTTGAACAGTTTAGGAACAACATTTCTCAACAAGCTATTGCTGTTCTACTGCTTGTCCCGGGGTCGCGGGGGGTGCTGGAGCCTATCTAGGCTGCATTGGGGTGGAAGGTGGGATACACCCTGGATAACCTACTCAGTGGCCTAGTGGTTAGAGTGTCCGTCCTGAGATCGGTAGGTTGGGAGTTCAAACCCCGGCCGAGTCATACCAAAGACTATAAAAATGGGACCCATTACCTCCCTGCTTGGCACTCAGCATCAAGGGTTGGAATTGGGGGTTAAATCACCAAAATGATTCCCGGGCGCAGCCACCGCTGCTGCCCACTGCTCCCCTCACCTCCCAGGGGGTGATCAAGGGTGATGGGTCAAATGCAGAGAATAATTTCGCCACACCTAGTGTGTGTGTGTGACAATCATTGGTACTTTAACTTTAACTTTAAGTCGCAACCTCATCGCAGGGGCAACACAGATAGACAGACAACATTCACACTCACATTCACAATATGAAGCCTAAAATACCACAACGGATACTCCGGACTAGGGCTGGGCGATATATCGGGGGTTTGTCTCAGCGATATAGAAAATGACTATATCGTGATATTCGAGTATACGTTCTCACACAGTTGCTTTTAGCTTCTGGCATTACACTACAGGCTCTCCTCGCTCTTTCCTGTGTCTCCTTCTCACAGACAGACAAGCACACCTACTTACACGCGTCACATACTGTCACGACATACGTCACATACGTATACGCCCCCGCGCAGCAAAGAGGTAGCAGCATGGGTAACGTTAGCTGTGATGCTAGTGCAGCCGTGCGAGTGGTAATACGAGAGAGAGAAGGTGTGAATCTGGTAACAAATGAAGGAATAATTAATTCCCCCAAAAAACAGCAGGGGTTCCATCGTCTGGCGGTGGTTTGGCTTCAAGTGAGAACATGTCAAATAGACAACCGTAATTTGTCCAGTGTGGGGCAAAAGCATTGCTATAAAAAGTAGCATCATTGCTAATATGTAGCATCATTTGAAAAGTCACCTGTTAGAGAATGAAGAGTGCTTTAAACTCTGCATGTCAACATCTCCGTTTGGTACCACACACCCACACCATCAAAATGCTGAGGCAAACATTTCCAGATCAACACCGTATGAAAAAAATAGTAATATTTTAGTTGTGAGTTCCTTCTCTGTATGAAAGTTTTAAAGTAGCATACAGTATATTAATGCAGTATAAAGAAGAATGTTTTAATGTAGACACATAGAATCATCATACTGCTGTGATTATATGCATCAAGTGTTCATTCAAGGCTAAGGCAAAATATCGAGATATATATCGTGTATCGCGATATGGCCTTAAAATATCGCGATATTAAAAAAAGGCCATATCGCCCAGCCCTACTCCGGACTGTTGAACAACTTAAGCTGTACATCGAGCAAGAATGGGAAAGAATTCCACCTGAAAACCTTCAAAAATTGGTCTCTTCAGTTCCCAAACGTTTACTGATGTAACACGTAACACAGTGGTAAACATTTTGGTAACATCAAACATTAAATATCTTGTCTTTGCAGTCTATTCAATTGAATATAAGTTGAAAAGGATTTGCAAATCATTGTATTCTGTTTTTATTTACGAATTACACAACGTGCCAACTTCACCGCTTTTGGGTTTTGTACATGTGACTTGCTCTTGTGTTTGGTAATTATTTTCTAAAAATGTCCTTTATTATAATAATACTAATGGATTAGATTTATATAGCGCTTTTCTATCAACTATATACTCAAAGCGCTCACAGAGAAGTGAGAACCCATCATTCATTCACTCCACATTCACACATAGGTGGTGGTAAGCTACATTTGTAACCACAGCTGCTCTGGGGTAGACTGACGGAAGCGTGGCTGCCAACCTGCGCCTACGGCCCCTCCGACCACCACCAATCATTCATTCACCAGTATGAGCGGCACTGGGGTCAAGGGTGAAGAGTCTTTTGCCAAAGGAGACAACGGCAGTGATTTGGATGGCAAGAACCTGGAACACTCAGGTTTCTGACAAAATAATGTATGTTGCACAGTGTAACCGCAAAAAGTAAACAATTTATTGTGAAACCACAAGGTGTTTATTTTTGTAAGCTATTTTAAATACAAAGTGTATGTTTTATTAGGTACAACATAGGGGAGGAATGGCTCACAAAATCCACGGTTCAGATCTTATTACGGTTTTGTGACGCGGTTATCTGTTTGGTTTGGTGTTTATTGATGTTCTTTCTAACCACCAATAATCAATTGCGGTTCTTGCCAAAATATCTTAGAATGACTCCCAAATCTCTGACCGTAAACTGAATGTAAAAAAAATAAAATAAATAACTGTACTGTCTTTATAACCACATTGTATAACATACCAAGTTGAGATGGTTGTCCAGAATCTGTTCAAAGCCATCCGGAAGTCGTTCTTTACGGCTTCTCAGAACTTCTCCCATGTCCGAGTTTTTGCCTCGGCGACCGCCACAGCCAGACACTACTTGGCCTGTCTATAACTTTCAGCTGCCGCTGGAATCCCATGAGCCAAAAAGGCTTAATAAGATTCCTTCAGTTTGATGGCATCCCTTACTGCTGGCGTCCACCAACGACTTCTGGGATTACTGCCACATCAGGCACCAACCACCTTGCGGCCACAACTCCCAATTGGCCTCCTCAACAATAGAGGCAAAGAATGTGGCCCAATAGAACGTCCCCCGCCTCCCTCTGAACATGTTCTCTGACGGAAAACTCTGACAGACATTCCCAGCAAACCCTCCCAATGCGTTTGGGCCTACTTGTGTTGATCAGTTGAAGGTTCTGCCCCCTCTTCACCAAAGTGTCTAAAATATGGGACAGCAATTTCTACGACACAACTACAAAATCGGTCGCCAAACTGTGCAAGGTGCGTATATGGACAACTTTATGCTTGAACATGGTGTTTGTTATGCATAATCTCCAAAGAGCACAGAAATTCAGTAACAAAACACCACTCTGGTTTAGACCCAGGCCATACTTGCCAACCTTGAGACCTCCGAATTCGTGAGATTGGGGGGGTTGCGGTGTATTGGGGGGGCGGGGGGGTGTTGAGGTGGTCGGGGGCACGGTTAAGGGGGAGGAGTATATTTATAGCTAGAACTCACTGAAATTCAAGTATTTCTTATATATATATATAAATACAATAAATACTTGCCTTGAATTTCAATATTCATTTATTTACACATATACACACACATTACACTCCTCTACTCATTGTTGTATTTGAAAGTGCAATGCTTTGCAGCCAGTAGCACAGCCTTTGAAGGAGCATAGGTATGGGCAGCATCTGTGAAATTTAGGGTTGGAGGAGTGAGTTTAGGGTTGAATTGTCCATCCACATTCTATTCTCTGTCACTCGTCGCCGCCATGACTGTCTCTTCTTCGTTCTTCTGCTTCGTCTCCTTGTTGTTGTGCGCGCAGGCGTGCACTCTCCAAAAGCCATACATTTTATGACGTGACTGGGCCGGCACGCTGTTTATATGGAGAAAAAGCGGACGTGATGACAGGCTGTCCTCACTCAGGTCCGCATGGACCTGGAGGTGCGTGCCTGTTGTCCGGCTGGAAATCGGGAGAAATTCTGGAGAATGGTTGTCCCGGGAGATTTTCGGGAGAGGCACTGAAATTCGGGAGTCTCCCGGAAAATTCGGGAGGGTTGGCAAGTATGACCCAGGCGGCCGTTCCTCCCAATATTGCGTCTCCAAGTCTTACTGTCGTTGCTAACCTGAGCGTTGAATTCCACCGGCAGAAGAATGGAGTGAGCACTCACCGGTACTCCAGTACGGAATAAGTATTTCCACCCATGCCTGTCGCCTCTTACTGCTTGCAATGCCATAGTGGAAAAGTGTCCAGCCCCACCTGAGAGGACTGGTTCCAGAGCCCTCGTTCCCTCAAACAAGTGATGTTTCACGTCCCAAGAGCTTGCTTCTGCAGCAGAGGGTCAGACCGCTTGGTTCTCTGCATTTGGCTGCCGCCAAGCTCACAGAGCAACCAACCTATTTGGCCCCTCCTCATTCTATTCTCTGTCACTCGTCGCCGCCATGACTGTCTCCTCTTCGTTCTTCTGCTTTGTCTCCTTCTTGTTGTGCGCGCAGTTGTGCACTCTCCATAAGCCATAGATTTTATGACGTGACTGGGCCGGCACGCTGTTTATATGGAGAAAAAGCGGACGTGACGATAGGCTGTCCTCACTCAGGTCCGCATGGAGCTGGAGGGGGCGTGCCTGTTGTCCAGCTGGAAATCGGGAGAAATTCTGGAGAATGGTTGTCCCGGGAGATTTTCGGGAGAGGCACTGAAATTCGGGAGTCTCACGGAAAATTCGGGAGGGTTGGCAAGTATGACCCAGGTGGCCGTTCCTCCCAATATTGCGTCTCCAAGTCTTACTGTTGTTGCTAACCTGAGCGTTGAATTCCACCGGCAGAAGAATAGAGGGAGCACTCACCGGTACTCCAGTACGGAATAAGTATTTCCACCCATGCCTGTCGCCTCTTACTGCTTGCAATGCCATAGTGGAAAAGAGTCCAGCCCCACCTGAGAGGACTGGTTCCAGAGCCCTCGTTCCCTCAAACAAGTGATGTTTCACGTCCCAAGAGCTTGCTTCTGCAGCAGAGGGTCAGACCGCTTGGTTCCCTGCATTTGGCTGCCGCCAAGCTCACAGAGCAACCGACCTATTTGGCCCCTCCCATGAGTGCTGAGCCCAGCCGGGTCACATGGGGGCAGGCCAACTTCCAGGCTTGGCTAAGGAGGGGGAGGTCCCGGTGATCCACGTCTGGATGAGGGAAACTTGCCTGTGTGTCTTTATAGGGGTCTTTTGAGCTGCTCTTTGTCTGACCCCTCACCTCTTTTTTAGATTGTGTGGTAGGTACTGAGCAACAAGACACAACTATGGCCTCATTTATAAAAATTTACACGGATTTTAATGTAAAACATTGAGCAAGCACAAACATTAGAATAATACAGAAAATTCTGATTTGTATAACTACGCTGCTCACAAAGTACGCACTTTTCTTTTTATAAATCACAGAGAAGAGCTCCACCGTAGTTTCTTCCCACTACTCTTCCTACAAGTATCAATAAATGGTCCTGCTAATTAACTTATAAATAGGGTGATGATTTAAAGCAGGGGTGTCAAACTCAAATACAGAGAGGGCCAAAATTTAAAACTGAACAAAGCCGCGGGCCAAGGTTGAACAAAATTAACCTTTTAATAGGGACCCAAACAAGTTTTGCATTGAATATTGAACAAGCAAGACTTATATAACTTTATAGTGACATGCAAAATCCAGTTTCAAATAATAATATTAATAATTTAAAAATATCAATGGCATATCAAATACAATTTAAATAAAAATGTAATGCCTCTTTTCTATTTGCAGCCTTCTGAGGTTAATATCAACATTAACTTTTTCCACAGGCTAATAAATGTGACAATAAAATAACAATGAATAAACCAACATTCAGGACTTTAAACTGTTCAGTTTGCAACACACTGATCTAATCTGATGTGCCCGAGCCAGATACCTGCCATCTTTTCTTGGATGCTAGTTCATTAATGTCGGGGCTCAGGCTTTGAGCTGAGGCAACCTTCATTATCAAACGAAGGTGTTCATCAGACTTTATATCTCGTAGTCCATCCGGACCACAGTCTTGGGGGCGTGCCTTAAAGGCGAGCTGTCGTCACATCCGCTTTTCATCCATTCTAACAACGTGCCGGCCCAGTCACAAGATATGTGCGGCTGCTGTACGCACACACACGGGAATGCCATGCATACTTGATCAAAAGCGATACAGGTTACATTGAGTGTGGCCGAATTAACACTGTTAGAAATATACGCCACACAGTGAATCCACACCACACAAGAATGACAAACACATTTCGGGAGAACATCTGTACCGTAACACAACATAAACACAACAGAACAAATACCCAGAACCCTTTGCAGCACTAACTCTTCCGGGACGCTACAAAATACACCCCCGCTCCCACACACACACACACCCACGCACCTTGTAGCGTCCCGGAAGAGTCAGTGCTGCAAAGGGTTCTGGGTATTTGTTCTGGTGTGTTTATGTTGTGTTACGGTGCGGATGTTCTCCCGAAATGTGTTTGTCATTCTTGTTTAGTGTGGATTCACAGTGTGGCGTATATTTCTAACAGTGTTAAAGTTGTTTTTTACGGGCACCCTCAGTGTAACCTGTATCGCTGTTGATAAAGTATGCGTTCACTTGTGTGTGCGTGCATCAGCCGCACATATTATGTGACTGGGCCAGTGCTTGTTGGACTGGATGAAAAGCAGACTTGATGGTTTTCGGGAGTGGCACTGAAAGTTGGTAGTCTCCCGGGAGGGTTGGCAATAGTGGTGAATGCGGTGTTACCGCGGCACCGCCGCTGTATATAATCGGCAGGCCAGTTCTAGTGTTAATTTGATATCGCCTCAAGGGCCAAGCGAAATTACACGGCCAAATTTGGCCCGCGGGTCAGAGTTTGACACCCATGATTTAAAGGATCATGTATTTGACTATTAATGATTGAGGATAAAGACGGTGACTCCCAAGAAGAATGCAATATTTTCAGATTGGTGCTTATTACATCGAGCACAGTAACAAGATCATTTTGAAAGGCTAAGTAACTTCATATCTAACAAAAATAATTGGAATTTAAATGTCAGTATTTGACCAATCAGTTTTGTTCTTCATTTGTTTATGTGATATTTCGGACTGACAACTGTTGAGATTAAAAAAACATGTTCACATTTTAGCCTTCAGTTTGCGGTGCTGGTTGGATTGAAAAACTTTTAAGGAAGATTGGCTGACGATTCAGGAGGTAGCCGACCAGGGTCAGATAGGACATCAAAGAAAGCACTGACCAAAAGAATGGGGAAAGCGGGAAAGAAGACAACGGCGGGTAGGCACGGCTGCGTAGCGAATGGACTAGAGTTGGGAGATGAAGGTTAAAGTGGGAGTGAAAAAAGAATGGATGTAAATCAGGATGCTGGGAGATTGAAAGAGAAGAGGGAGGCCGAGGAGTGTAAAGAAGGTCAAGGCTAGCGAGCCACATAATACGGAAAGGTAGGAGAATGAGATTGATGAAGCAAAGTGTAAAGATTTGCAGACTAGGGAGCCATCTTGGTACTAAGCACAGTTAGGCTATTAAAGGTGTTGAAAAATCAGTTGGTAGATGAAACTTGCTTGCAATGTGCAAAGACAAAGAGCAGGGGGAGTGAGCGTACAGACTTAAAGCAATTGAGCAGCGCAGGGTAGTGAGCGCCAGC
Organism: Nerophis lumbriciformis; assembly: GCF_033978685.3. Classification (NCBI taxonomy): domain Eukaryota; kingdom Metazoa; phylum Chordata; class Actinopteri; order Syngnathiformes; family Syngnathidae; genus Nerophis; species Nerophis lumbriciformis. The sequence goes on from NC_084561.2 coordinate 33,673,917, forward strand.
TGTGTGGGGCAGAAGAGCAAGTGGAGAAAAGGAGTTATCTGGAATGTACCAGCGGACATGACAATGAAAGAGCTTTAGGCAAATCTAAAAGGGGATAAACTGAAAGGAGCAAGGATATTGGACATAACCCAGTATGGAGAGAGGAAAGACAGTGAGCGTGTGCTGTAGGGGTTTGGAGGTAAAGGGTAAACGTGGTCAATATTACAAGCATTGCCATCATCTCCTGGTAAGGACAATGTGTGTTGCAGCAAGTTCAAGCGCATGGGTCCTAAAGCTAATCTGAATGTTCTAGGCCAGTGGTTCTCAAATGGGAGTACTTGAAGGTATGCCAAGGGGTACGTGAGATTTTTTTTAAATATTCTAAAAATAGCAAAAATCCTTTATAAATATATTTATTGAATAATACTTCAACAAAATATGAATGTAAGTTCATAAACTCAGTGAAGCACAAGGTCAGGGTTCTCACTATAATGTCTGTCAAAAAGAACTGTGAAAAGAAATGCAACAATGCAATATTCAGTGTTGACAGCTAGATTTTTTGTGGACATGTTCCATAAATATTGATGTTAAAGATTTATTTTTTTGTGAAGAAATGTTTAGAATTAAGTTCATGAATCCAGATGGATCTCTATTACAATCCCCAAAGAGGGCACTTTAAGTTGATGATTACTTCTTTGTGTAGAAATCTTTATTTATAATTGAATCACTTGTTTATTTTTCAACAAGTTTTTAGTTATTTTTATATCTTTTTTTTCCAAATAGTTCAAGAAAGACCACAACAAATGAGCAATATTTTGCACTGTTATACAATATAATAAATCAGAAACTGATGACATAGTGCTGTATTTTACTTCTTTATCTCTTTTTTTCAACCAAAAATGCTTTGCTCTGATTAGGGGGTACTTGAATTAAAAAAATGTTCACAGGGGTTACATCACTGAAAAAAGGTTGAGAACCACTGTTCTAGGCTAATATGCCCTATTTTTTGGACTATAAGGCGCAATTAAAATCCTTTAATTTTCTCAAAAATGGACAGTGCGCCTTACAACCCGGTGCGCCTAATTTACGGCATAATTCTGGTTGTGCTTACCCACTTCGAAGCTATTATATTTGGTACATGGTGTAATGATAAGTGTGACCAATAGATGGCGGTCACACATAAGAGATACGCCAGTAAACAACAACAAAACTTTAAATGTTCCATTGAGAATATAGAACATTACATATGGCGTTCAAAAATCTGTCAACATGTTTTTAGTATGACTTCGGTAAGCTATGAAGCCGCACCACTTGATGGATTGTCGGCGCATTAAACATACGAGTATTATTATGGTGTGTGTATAAGGACTGCAAAATGGCACCTATGTGCAGACGTTATCTGGCGTTTTGTTTCGCAATATTATGCAAAACCAACTTTTCTTACCTTCTGGTACCTGCTGACGTGTATTTGGGATCTGCATAAGTACTGAAAATGTGCTCGCGTCCATCATTGTAGTCCGTGTCGACCCGTAGTCGATAAACTTCTTCTTTTGCTCTACCTTCTTATGTGGCATTCACCTTCAGCTGTTGCCATTTCTAATATAAAGTAGCTTAAAGTTCTTACTCATATCTGTCAGTAGACTAGCTATCAAAGCGCTAAAAACTGTAGTGGGTTTATGTAATTCACGCACGGAACTTTAGTTATTAGAGGGTTTCAGTCGGACGGTTTTTCACAAGACACATTTCTGGCGTTGATGTTGCATTATTGAGCAACGGATGAGAAGATGCTGCTTCGCTATTGATTTAAGATTCAGATTCAGATTCAGATAGGTCTTTATTGTCATTACACAAGTACAACGAAATTTTGTTTTCAGCACAAACCCGTTCAAGATTAGACAAAACAAACAGTGTACAGGGTTACAGAACAGGAACGCTGATGGGTAGCCATTTTAAGGCGCCCCGTAAAAGATGGGAAAAAGGTGAAACGCTGGGGAAAAAGATGACTAAAAAAATACAATCTAGACTGGGCTCCTAAGGGGGCCTAGTCTGGAGTGGGAAAAAACCTCCATGCAATGCACACATAGACATGTTACATTTAATCACGACAAACTCGCCAGAGGGGCGGGGATTTGGGGCCCTGGAAGGCGACTGCTGCTATGAAGCGCTGCCACCCGACCATCACCCCGAGGGGAAAGAAGCGGTGGTGAAGGCGTGGGGTAGCGGAGGGGGAGTGTGTGCGTGTATGCCCAATTGTCTTAGGTGTGATGATGTAATGTTTTTTATAGACTGAGGCCGATCTGCAAAAGTTCGACTCCAGGTGTCGTTGAGGAGGGAGGGAGGTCAAAAGCGTCCATCGTTGAGGTGTCCTAGGAGGTGTTTTTTAAACCAACCTTGTCTTGCGTCAAGGCCATTCGAGGGAGTCAAATCGTAGATTAGAATGTTTGTTTTCCGCGAGCAGACAAATACAATGACTTGTCTGTTCTGTTTGTCCATGCTGGCTTCTCTCAAATTCAAATTCAATTCAATTTTCCTTTTCAGCAAGCTTCTCCATGATGTGATCCATCTTGCGATTCAGTTCAGAAATCGCCGCAGTCTGTGTTCCCACAGCCCTGCCCAAACCTTCCATTGCGATGAACAGCCTTTGGGCTCCTTGAGTGGCTGCCATTGTCTTAGGAATTTGACAATACACCAGAGCAATGCCCAGCCCAATCAGCAGATGCCCTGCGATCACTGTTCCAAATAGGTAGATATGTCTTCTACGTCCTCGATGGAAAGGACTGAGAGGCACATGATTCTCCATTCATCCCAGGAATCTCTCACGTACCCCGCAGCAATGGTTCCATCAAGGCAGCCAGGCTCCCCCGAACCTCTTTTCCTCGTCGAAAAGACTTTGTCAATTGCGTCGAGAGTCCAGCTGATCATATCCATGTCTGATGTTTAGATTTGAGGACAGCGCAAAGAAAGAGGCTTCAAAAAAGTTCAGACAAGACAAAAACGAAGAGAGCAAGCTGGGAAAGGAAGGAGCGTGGAAAAATGCGACCGCCCTCACCAGAGGCAAGATAGAAAGCAAGTCAAGTCTGAATGTCATTAAAACAGTTGGCTCCATCTTTTGACACTTCTTCCACACCCGTCCTTGCACGCTACACCGCTACAACAAAGATGTCGAAGGTGAGCCACGTAGGTAAGACCGCCCACAAAACGGTCTGTAAAAGCGCCTTGAAGATGGTCTGTAAAACATAATCTATGCAACACTTTCACCAAAGAATCACAATCGCATGTTATGTAAACCACAAGATAGTGTTTTAAATATGGGAAAAAAATCATAATGTGACTCCTTTAATGCGCCTTATAATCCGGTGCGCCTTTTGTATGAAAAAAGACCTGAATAGACCCGCTCATCGGCAGTGTGCCTTTTAATCCGGTGCGCCCTATGATCCAAAAAATACGGTAATAAAGTATGGTAGGTTGGCACTTTACTGAGTCCGACTATATCTAGCCGGAACTTCTCGACCTCGCGCACTAGCTCAGGCTCCTTCCCCCCCAGCGAAGTGACGTTCCACGTCCCAAGAGCTAGCTTCTGTAGCCGAGGATCGGACCGCCAAGTGCCCTGCCTTCGGCTGCCGCCCAGCTCACACTGCACCCGACCTCTATGGCCCCTGCTATGGGTGGTGAGCCCATTGGAGGGGCGACCCACGTTGCCTCTTCAGGCTGTGCCCGGCCGGGCCCCATGGGGAAAGGCCCGGCCACCAGGCGCTCGCCATCGTGCCCCGCCTCCGGGCCTGGCTCCGGAGGGGGGCCCCGGTGACCCGCGTCCGGGCGAGGGAAATCTGGGTCCTTTATTTTTATTCTTCATGGAGGTCTTCGAGCTGCTCTTTGTCTGATCCCTCACCTAGGACCAGTTTGTCTTGGGAGACCCTACCAGGGGGCATAAAGCCCCCGGACAACATAGCTCCAAGGATCATTGGGACACGCAAACTCCTCTACCACGGTAAGGTGGCAGCTCAGAGAGGAGGTAAAGTGGCACTTTACCTCAAAGTTGGAAAGAGGCGGTGATTGTCCCGATTAGAAAGCCAGGAAAGGATCCAACTAACTCGATCAATTATAGGCATATAGCTCTGACCTCACACTTGAGGAAAGTTATGGAAAGGATGGTAACGGAGAGGCTGGTGTATTTTGGGGAGAGTGAAAAGAATCTTTCAGCATACCAAAGTGGGTTTAGGAGAGGAAGGGTAACTATGGATCCTGTAACATGTTTGGAAGCGGAAGGAAAGCTCAGGTTAATAGAGATTCAGTGTTGGCAGTATTTTTTGTTGTAGAAAAACTTACGACGTGGTTTAAAAGGAGGGACTATTAATTAAGTTAGGATTGATGGTGTGAGGAGGTGTGGCCGGCAGACCTGCAGCGAGGCGGTGCGCACCGGGACCGGCTCCGAGATGGACGTCATGCGCGTGGATTACCCACCTGGGTGCAATTCTATAATCACCTGGCAGTGTGTAAAAGGGCAGCAGCCGAGAACGACGGGGCAGAAGGAGTTGGAGAGCCAGCAGTACATGCAGCGCGGAAGCGACTGAGAGCGACGCGTGAAACTGAAAAGCGAACCGCAGTCCGAACAGTTTGAAAAGGAGCTGAAAAGCGACCCGAAGACACAGAGGTTTATTGAAAAATAAACAAAGTCACAAAACTGCTCGAAGTCATGTCTATCATTGGTGGTCCGTGGAACCCGGAGGGAGGAAGACCTCCACAGATGTGTATCTCGGTTTGAACTTGGAGATGGACTCAAGTTTTTTAACTAAATAGGTATATACAAGTTAGAGTTGTGTCAGAGCTGTCGAGTATGTACAAAGTGGGGAATGGTACTCCTCAAAGGAGTGTGATTAGCCCCATCTTATTTTCTTTTATGATCAATGACATCTTTGGACAAGCTGAAGGCAGTATTGGGCGATCATTATTACAGATGATGGAGTTTTATTGAAACGTGGCGAAAACATTGGTCACATAACAAAGACAATTCAATGGGCAGTAAATGTGGTGGAAGAATGGTTTTATCGTTGGGGTTTTACATTTTCAGTGGGGAAGACGAAAACAATAGTGGAGAGCCCTTGCTCCCGTTACGTTGTATGGCTAGGTAATAGAACAAGTAAACGAGTTAAAGTTTTTGGGAATGTGGATGGATGCTAGGCTTACATGGAATGCACATGTTACCAGCATCGTTACAAGGTGTAAAACAATATTGAACGTGATGAGATGTCTGGCAGGAGTAGAGTAGGACGCCAGCAGGACAGCCCTTAAAACGTTTCATTTGGCTATGGTAAGGGCGATTGTACATTATGGGTGGATTGTATATGGGTCAGCAGCAAAAAGTGTGTTAAATTAATTGGAACCAGTTCAGACACAAGCACTGAGATTGTGTTGTGGAGCTTTCAGGACAACTCCTCTTTCTGCACTACAGGTAGAGATGGGGGAGATGCCATTGCAGATGAGAAATAAGCAAATGACAATGCACCACTGGGTTAGTCTCAGAGGTCACTCTGAAATGCAGCATCCAACAAGAAGGACAAAGAGTAGGAGAGTTATTAATGAATGTTTTGAATAGAGGGGCAGGAGAATAGCAGAAGACATGAGCTTAACACAATGTAATTTTCTTTATCAAGACCTCCATGGTTGTTCCTTGCGGTTTCGGTCGAAGGTCAAGGGCTGAGTGGAAGTGTGGCAGGGATGGTTGAAGACCGTTTGAATACTAAATAAAGTTTGTTTACCCCAATATTTACCAGAGGTGGGACAAAGTCATAGTTTTGCAAGTCACAAGTAAGTCTCAAGTCTTTGCCCTCAAGTCTCGAGTCAAGTCCCGAGTCAAGACAGGCAAATCCCGAGTCAAGTCCAAAGTCAAGACTGGAAAGTCTCAAGTCAAGTCCCAAGTCCTGCATTTTGAGTTTCGACTCCTTTCAAGTCCTTTTAACCACAGATTGTGTATGCTTTTAAAACGCTGTATTTATTTATTAAAACAAGTGTATTTGAAATTGCAGGAAAAAAAAAATAGTGTTGACATTGCACTTCATAATAGCACTATTAACCAGTCATTTTAAACATTTGACTCATTCCTTTACAGAATAAACACATTTGAAAAAACAAGTGCAACTGTACTTATTTGCACAAAAGTGTTAACATTGTATTTCCATGGCATATTGCATTGTAACTAGTTCCACAGCAGTTTCTATCCTGTTCTTACCTTATCTCATTGATCTCATCTCATACTGTATGTGTGTTTATGTGTGCGTACACATGAAAAACATAAATACATGAACATAACAATGAACAGAGTTGGTACTTTTTAGATGTCAGGGCACTATGCAATATGTACACATATTCTTAATATAGTACACATTTTAACTGACCTTTATTTGACTATGTTTGTCTTTTTGTAGGTGGCAAAAATACGCGGTGCTGCTGACCGCTGTCTAACGTTACGTTACTGTGTGTGATACAATCACTAACGTAACGTTATGTGTAGGTACCTCATGCAACCCTGCTTAAAAAAAAATCACTTGACAAAAAGTATGAATAAGGTAACAAACTGCAGTGGACGAAATAGATTGCCGTGTTTGCAATGACGTTTTAACCATAGACATCTTATAAGTAGACGCAGCATTGGCTGCTGTGACGCGAGCAATCTGGCCGCCATCTTGAAGTGGTGATGAGGAGCCGGCGAGCAGCCTAAACTGACAGTTGACAGGTAGAAAACAAAGATGTGTTCAGCGTTTTCCTGCTCAAATGAGCGGACTGTTGAAAATAGGAATCGGGGGATTACTTTTCACAAGTAAGATTTAACATTAACGTACTATTGGTTGTATTTTGTGAAAATAATATTAGCACAGAGTTGAGAAGGAGCAAAGATCTTCAATATTTGTATGTGAAAATGACAAAGAAATCTTCTGGGGGAGGAAGACCCCCCTACAGGGGTTTGGTTTACAAACTTTCAGCCCCACCTAAAACAAAATTCACTAGCCGCCACTGATTATCATGCATTGTCATTTTAGGCCAAATATAAGACAATACTTTCTTAACAGTATAATAGTAACCAGGAATAAGTCTTCAAATAACAATATTCAAATACTAACATTGTTGGGTAAGACAGAATTTGGTTTTATTCTGAATCCAGTGAAACAGATTGGTGGTTTTATCTATATAGGGACGGCGTGGCGCAGTGGTAGAGTGGCCGTGCGCGACCCGAGGGTCCCTGGTTCAATCCCCACCTAGTACCAACCTCGTCATGTCCGTTGTGTCCTGAGCAAGACACTTCACCCTTGCTCCTGATGGGTGCTGGTTAGCGCCTTGCATGGCAGCTCCCTCCATCAGTGTGTGAATGTGTGTGTGAATGGGTAAATGTGGAAGTAGTGTCAAAGCGCTTTGAGTACATTGAAGGTAGAAAAGCGCTATACAAGTACAACCCATTTATCATTATCATTTATCTGATATAAAGATTTTCAGGTGTTTATATATGTTGAAGTATTTGGCAGACGCTTTTATCCAAAGCGACATACATATAATATACATATAAAACAATCAGTGTAAACTATCATTTAAGGGAAGAATGTAATACAAAATATCAATACAAAGTGTCAAAACAGAATAAACTCTGCTGCTGCAACAACAGAGATACAGTCTATAGGCCCCTAAGATATATAGATATCTAATGTACTAATACATTGTTTATGTAGAATATACGCATGTATATATAACCAAATCATATTGTTTCTTCAACTTTAAAATAACTGACCGTTTTTTTCCCCTTTCTCTGGGATTATATTCCCAGTTTTGATCTCGGACGTCTGGTCACTTATAGCATATAAGAATATTCTATTACTGTTAAGCAAACTATGAATAATAAAACACGCCAAAACATGTGTCCTTTATCATAGCTACACATATGACAAAAAAACGCGTGAAAATCAGTGGTATTCAGTGAGGTAAAATGAATTAAATGCGCTGACAGTTCATTGCTCCTGCCTAATGAATTGCACTGAGTGGAGCGGATCACCACTCCAAGATGGCGGCCCCGCGTCTCGTAAGCGGCAGTAGGCAGTAGCGCTCAATACTGCGTATTCTTATAAGATGTCTATGGTTATAACGTTAGCAGTGAGTTTGCAGCCTCACTGATTTAACTACACAGCAAATAAAAGTCACGTTACTTAGCCAATAAACGTTAGCTTACATTCAAAACTTACCCTTCTTTGTGCATCTTCAAATGTCGAACGAAGTTGGAAGTTGTTGCGTCTCCATCTGTAATATTCGAACTGCGTGATTTGCATACTGCAATTCGTTTTTTGTTGACCAAGTCGTAGTTTTTATACCCGAACAAAACCAACTTTGGTATAAATCTTTCTCACTGGCACATTGTTTGACAGCTCTTGTTCGGTGGTTGTCCTGCAATTTGATTGGATGAATGCTGTGGGATGAAAACAACGTAGATCTAATTTGATTGGCTGTTGTACTGAGAGCACACAGGCTGACACGCAGCACACACGCTGATAGATAGACAGACACGTACAAAATAGAAGATACGGAACGCTCCTGAATAACTTTTTAATCTTTGGGTTTTGGGGAAAGTAGCAAGTCATGTCAAGTCAAAAGGCTCAAGTCCAAGTGAAGTCACAAGTCATTGATGTTAAAGGCCTACTGAAACCCACTACTACCGACCACAAAGTCTGATAGTTTATATATCAATGATGAAATCTTAACATTGCAACACATGCCAATACAGCCGGGTTAGCTTACTAAAGTGCAATTTTAAATTTCGCGCGAAATATCCTGCTGAAAACGTCTCGGTATGATGACGCCTGCGCATGACGTCACGGATTGTAGAGGATATTTTGGCACAGCATGGTGGCCAGCTATTAAGTCATCTGTTATCATCGCAAAATTCCACAGTATTCTGGACATCTGTGTTGGTGAATTTTTTGCAATTTGTTCAATGAACAATGGAGACAGCAAAGAAGAAAGCTGTAGGTGGGAAGCGGTGTATTGCGGCAGGTGTTGTGCCGGATAACGCACCCCCGCCGTAGAATGCACCCCTTGACTTGTGCCGGATAACACAGCCGGTGTTTCATTGTTTACATTCCCGGAAGATGACAGTCAAGCTTTACCATTGGCCTGTGGAGAACAGGGACAACAGAGACTCTTACCAGAAGGACTTTGAGTTGGATGCCCAGACGCGGTACCGTGAGTACGCATGCAGCTGCGGCTTCCAAACATTTGATCGCTTGCCCATACTTGCACGCCGCTATGTGCATGTCACGTACGTAACTTTGGGGACTTTGGGGAAATATATGTGCTGTATGAACTTTGGGGAGGTGAACGGTACTTCGGGCTGTGGGATTGAGTGTTTTGTGCAGGTGTTTGAATTGTATTGGCGGGTTATATGGACGGGAGGGGGGAGGTGTTTGTTATGCGGGATTAATTTGTGGCATATTAAATATAAGCCTGGTTGTGTTGTGGCTAATAGAGATGTCTTGTGTTTATTTACTGTTTTAGTCATTCCCAGCTGAATATCAGGTCCCACCCGCCTCTCACAGCATCTTCCCTACCTGAATTGCTCCCACTGCCCTCTAGTCCTTCACTCTCACTTTCCTCATCCACGAATCTTTCATTCTCGCTGAAATTAATGGGGAAATCGTCGCTTTCTCGGTCCGAATCGCTCTCGCTGCTGGTGGCCATGATTGTAAACAATGTGCAGATGTGAGGAGCTCCACAACCTGTGACGTCACGCTACTCGTCTGCTACTTCCGGTAGAGGCAAGGCTTTTTTATCAGCGACCAAAAGTTGCGAACTTTATCGTCGATGTTCTCTACTAAATCCTTTCAGCAAAAATATGGTAATATCGCGAAATGATCAAGTATGACACATAGAATGGACCTGATATCCCCGTTTAAATCAGAAAATCGCATTTCAGCAGGCCTTTAAAGTCTAAGTCGAGTTGCAAGTCTCTTTACATTTTGTTAAGTTGAGTCTAAAGTCGAGTCCAAGTCTTGTGACTCGAGTCCACACCTCTGATATTTACGGACGAATCAAAAGATCCAAACACAAGAGGTGCGGTATTTGTATTTGTAGCACCAAGGCTGCGGACAGCAGTTAAAAAAAGAACAACAAACCTTCTGGCAGTGTTAACAGTTGAACTATCGGCAATCACAACAGCGACACAGTAGTTAGGTTCAGCAATAATCTCTATTCAGAATTTTAGGTCACAAAGCAGACAAGATATAGTTAATGACATGTATGAAATATTGTTGAGGCTTGAGAAGGTGAATACCAGCGTAAAGTTGCTATGTTTTCCAGCTCACTCAGGCGGAAAAAGGCAACAAATTGGCAGATCAGCTGGCAAAACATTAACGCTAAAGCAGCACAGAGAGGTACAGTACCACTCTGTAAGGCAGAGGCAAAATCATTAATTAAAGGAAATATTTTGAAAGAGTGGCAAGTACACTGGGACACATACTTGCCAACCTTGAGACCTCCGATTTCGGGAGGTGGGGGAGGGGGGTAGGGATGGGCGTGGTCGGGGTGGGGCGGGGGCGTGACTGGGGGCGTGGTTGGGGGCGTGGCTAAAAGGGGAGGAGTATATTTACAGCTAGAATTCACCAAGTCAAGTATTTCATATATATATAGATAATATATATATATATATATATATATAAATATATATATATATATATATATATATATATATATATATATATATATATATATAAGAAATACTTGATGTTCAGTGAATTCTAGCTCTATATACTGTATATATATATATATATATATATATATATATATATATATATATATATATATATATATATATATATGTATATGTATTTAATTATATATATATATATATATATGGTTTGAAAAATAGTGACAGAGAATAGAACAAGGATGGACAATTCAACCCTTAACTCAACAATGAGTAGATGAGTGTTATGTGTGTGTATATATGTAAATAAATGAACACTGAAATTCAAGTATTTATTTTATATATATATATATATATATATATTTATATATATATATATATATATATATATATTTATATATATATATATATATATATATATATATATATATATATATATATATATATATATATATATGTAGATATATATATATATATATATATATACTGAATATATAAAATAAATACTTGAATTTCAGTGTTCATTTATTTACACATATACACACACATAACACTCATCTACTCATTGTTGAGTTAAGGGTTGAATTGTCCATCCTTGTTCTATTCTCTGTCACTATTTTTCGAACCATGCTGCATTGCTGTGTGGCACGCACAAAAGTGCTTTCATCAAATGCACTAGATGGCAGTATTGTTCTGTTTAAGAGTGTCACCACATTGCTGTTTACGGCAGACGAACTGCTTTACAGTAGACGAAAAACGTGACTACTGTTGTTGTGTGTTGTTGCCGCGCTGGGAGGACGTTAATGAAACTGCCTAACAATAAACCCACATAAGAAACCAAGAACTCGCCCTCCATCATTCTACAGTTATAACTTGATTGGGCAGGTATGCTGTTTAAATTGTGGGTTAATACTCAAATAAAATATTTTTTATTATGGACCTGAGTCTGCCTGAATTTCGGGAAATTTTCGGGAGAAAATTTGTCCCGGGAGGTTTTCGGGAGAGGCGCTGAATTTCGGGAGTCTCCCGGAAAATCCGGGAGGGTTGGCAAGTATGCTGGGACATCAGGAAGACACTTATATGCAATACAGAACACATTAGGAGTGGGAATAACTGTAAAAGGGGAACACAAATGAGGACGTAATCATATGTAAGCTAACGTTTATTGGCTTAGATTAGAGCTCTCCAGACTGAATAAAACATTGCACCTTATAAACAAACACCCAGCAGGTGTTATGTGACAGCTGCAATGCGATAGTCAATACAATCATTCCCACCCATCCATCTTCTTCCGCTTATCCGGAAGAAGATGTAATTAGTAATAAGTAATTAATGATTTTGTCTCTGCCTTACAATCATTCATTGTGGGAAATACAGTACAGAAAGGAAAATACTAAGAGAGGAAGTTAAAAGACATGGGCATGAGGAGCTTTCCCCTAAAGGGTTACTCAGCAGCAACCAAATAATCTTAGTGAAGTTTCTACAAGAGACCGGGTTTATGGAATAGAATTTGGGATGGTAAGGTACAAAAGTATAAAGTTAAAGTTAAAGTACCAATGATTGTCACGCACACACTAGGTGTGGTAAAATTTGTCCTCTGCATTTGACCCATCCCCTTGATCACCCCCTGGGAGGTGAGGGGAGCAGTGAGCAGCAGCGGTGCCGTGCCTGGGAATCATTTTTGGTGATTTAACCCCCAATTCCAACCCTTGATGCTGAGTGCCAAGCAGGGAGGTAATGGGTCCCATTTTTATAGTCTTTGGTATGGCTCGGCCGGGGTTGAACCCACAACCTATCGATCTCAGGGCGGACACTTTAACCCAGGGGTGGGCAATTAATTTTTTACCGGTGGCCGCATGAGCAACCCGAGCACTGCTGGAGGGCCACACCGACAATATTTCAATTAAATTTTGCTCAAATTATTTTTGATATACCGTAAGATAAATAATAATAATTTCATTAAACCTAACTTAACTTTATACAAAAGCAGATTGCTTTTGATGGTTTTATTTTTAACACTGTCTTACACAACACTTCCTGATGTATAATACAATGCAAAAATGTCCATTTCTTTCACTTTATCCTGCATCCTCTTTAAAAGTCCAACATTTTTCCCCGTCAGATTTGGAAAACCATCTGTTGTCACACCTGCCAGCTTGTTCCATTTCAGTCCTAACATGTCCAAACACGCATTTACCTATGTGAACAAGTCATTGCCTGTGGTTGTCCCTTTTAATTGACTGCATGGCTGCCAGCTACTCCGTGATTTGAAAGTCAGCAGTTATCCCACGTAAGAAGATGAGCAGCTGGGCGGTGTCACGTACATCACAGCTCTCATCCAAAGCCAGCAAAAAACAGTCAAAGTCGGCCGTTCTGTTCAGCTGAAGCTCAAATTTCCGGGCATATCAGTGCAACATAGTCCAATAAGCACTCCTTAATAAACTCTACGTCAGAAAACGCCTTACTTTTTCTGGCGATTTTGTGACAAATGACGAAACTTGTCCTGACGGCTGCATTCTGGGGGTGTGAAATTTGGCAAAAAGTCCTTGTTGGGTTTGCAGTTTTACCATCAACGCAACAGCCTCCTTTGCACGCTCTTCATCAGACAGATCCGGTATTTTTCCTCGTGCTTTGTCGTGTAGTGGCGATTCAAATTATATTCTTTAAACACAGTAAGCTGTGTACCACAAATTAAGCACACGGCTTTACCTTTAATTTCTGTAAAGAAATACTTGGCAGTCCATGTCTTGTTGAAAACACGGCATTCGTCATCAACTTTTCTCTTTTTAGCGTCTCGGGTGTAAACCGTGCATCACTTGTCGCTGTGCACCTTCACTCACAGGTTACACCCGGACATACATATATAAATAACACTTTTCAAAATGAAAGCAGCACAGTTGTATTGCGTGCACGACATAGATGTTTTTTAAACTTTATTTTGTAATTTGTGATTGCCGCTGTTCACATTCACTCACGCGCATACGTCCACACGGATGTAATACAAATAACGCTTTTCAAAACAAAAGCAGCACCGTTGTATTGCACACTCGACATAGATACTTTTTAAAATGTATTTTGTAATTTATGATTGGCCTCACGTGGGCCGGACAGGGACGCACAAAGGGCCGGATGTGGCCCGCGGGCCGCAGAATGCCCAGGTCTGCCTAAAAGGGTACTCAGCAGCAACCAAATAATCTTAGTGAAGTTTCTACAAGAGACAGGGTTTATGGAATAGGATTTGGGATGGTAAGGTACAAAAGTATGTATTTAAGTGAGGAAGAGAGGGAATGCTGGTTCACACTCCGATAGAGTTGGTGGCGGTAATGCACATTTAATGTTAAGTTCCCTGCCAATAATCAAAAAGCAGCAGAAGGTTTCAGTTTGCCAAGTCTTTGTCCAAGTAATGTATTTATTATCCATCCATCCATTTTCTACCGCTTGTGCATTTTGGGGTCGCGGGGGGTGCTGGAGCCTATCTGTATGTGTTTATTTTGTGTTTAAGTAATCTTTGAATATAGTATTGGCACAATTAATATTTTTGTACATTTTCTTATGAAATATTTTAGTGGTAATAATGGTTATGCTTATGGGGTTATTCTATTTTGAACATGCATACAATTACAATAAGATGCCTCACATATTTCCAGTTCCTCATTACAGTATGTCCAGAAAGGAGTAGAAAGAAGCAGAGCTTATTGAACGCTACCCCTTTACATTTGTTTGTACTCAAACTGTAACACATAGAGATGTGTACCATTCATGTTTGAACCAATACTTTACCGATTCCAGTCGGTATCAATATTGATACTTAACGCAAATTTTCGGTAATTTTGTGTGTGTTAATAAAAAATTGTTTTTAATAATAACATCTATTTTTTATTGCAACATTTAAAATGAGCTGATAATAACTGCTGTCCAGTTGTTAGATCTTGTTTTACTATCACATTTCTGAGTCTCATTTGGAGGTATGACACTAAGTAGCAATTACAGTTGCAAGTCCAAGACGTTAGATTGCAGTAGTGTCCAACCCGAGGGTCCCTGGTTCAATCCCCACCTAGTCCATGTCCGTTGTGTCCTGAGCAAGACACTTCACCCTTGCTCCTGATGGGTGCTGGTTAGCGCCTTGCATGGCAGCTCCCTCCATCAGTGTGTGAATGTGTGTGTGAATGGGTAAATGTGGAAGTAGTGTCAAAGCGCTTTGAGTACCTTGAAGGTAGAAAAAAGCGCTATACAAGTACAACCCATTTATCATTTATACAAAACCCAAAACCAGTGAAGTTGGCACGTTGTGTAACGTAAATAAAAACAGAATACAATGATTTGCAAATCCTTTTCAATGTATATTCAATTGAATAGACTGCAAAGACAAGATACTTAACGTTCGAACTGAAAAACTTGGTTATTTTTTGTAAATATTAGCTCATTTGGGATTTGATGCCTGCAACATGTTTCAAAAGTGGCAAAAAAGACTGAGAAAGTTGAGGAATGCTCATCAAACACTTATTTGGAACATCTCACAGGTGAACAGGCTAATTGAGAACAGGTGGGTGCTATGATAGAGTATAAAAGCAGCTTCCATGAAATGCTCAGTCATTCACAAACAAGGATGGGGCGAGGGTCACCACTTTGTGAACAAATGTGTGAGCAAATTGTCCAACAGTTTAAGAACAACATTTCTCAACGAGCTATTGCAAGGAATTTAGGGATTTCACCATCTACGGTCCGTAATATCATCATAAGGTTCGGAAGATCTAGAGAAATCACTGCACGTAAGCGATAATATTATGGACCTTCAATCACTCAGGCGGTACTGCATCAAAAAGCGACATCAGTGTGTAAAGGATATCACCACATGGGCTCAGGAACACTTCAGGAAACCACTGTCAGTAACTACAGTTTGTCGCTACATCTGTAAGCGCAAGTTAAAACTCTACTAAAGCCATTAGTCAACGACACCCAGAACCGCCGCCGGCTTCGCTGGGCCCGAGCTCATCTAAGATGGACTGATACAAAGTGGAAAAGTGTTCTGTGGTCTGACGAGTCCACATTTCACGTTTTTTTTGGAAACTGGAGACGTCGTGTCCTTCGGACCAAAGAGGAAAAGAACCATCCGGATTGTTCTAGGCACAAAGTTCAAAAGCCAGCATCTGTGATGGTGTGGGGGTGTATTAGTGCCCAAGGCATGGGTAACTTACACATCTGTGAAGGCACCATTAATGCTGAAAGGAATGTACAGGTTATCATGGACGCCCCTGCTTATTTCAGCAAGACAATACCAAGCCACATGTTACAACAGCGTGGCTTCATAGTAAAAGAGTGCGGGTACTAAACTGGCCACTTAAAGTTAAAGTTAAAGTTAAAGTACCAATGATTGTCACACACACACTAGGTGTGGCGAAATTATTCTCTGCATTTGACCCATCACCCTTGATCACCCCCTGGGAGGTGAGGGGAGCAGTGGGCAGCAGCGGTGGCCGCGCCCGGGAATCATTTTTGGTGATTTAACCCCCAATTCCAACCCTTGATGCTGAGTGACAAGCAGGGAGGTAATGGGTCCCATTTTTGTAGTCTTTGGTATGACTCGGCCGGGGTTTGAACCCACAACCTACCGATCTCAGGGCGGACACTCTAACCACTAGGCCACTGAGTCGGTTAAGCTCTATATCAAGCAAGAATGGGAAAGAATTCCACCTGAAAAGCTTAAAAAATTGGTCTCCTCACCTCCTCAGTCAAGTATTGTAAAAAGGAAAGGCCATGTAACCATACTTGCCAACCCTCCCAAATTTTCGGGAGACTCCCGAATTTCAGTGCCTCTCCCGAAAATCTCCCGGGACAACCATTCTCCCGAATTTCTCCCGATTTCCACGCCCCCTCCAGGTCCGTGTGGACCTGAGTGAGGACAGCCTGTCGTCATGTCCGCTTGGCCAACCAAAAAGTATCCACAGAACACTATAGTGTTCTGTGGTTACTTTTTGGTTGGCCAACGGTTTACGTTCTATTGCACACCCTGAAGGCAAGTGTGGGAGTCGGTTCTGAAGTATGAAGTAAAAAGACGTAACTTCGTCACCTCGCCTGGTTATTGACTCCAACCCAGAATATTACACTGCCCAACAATGAGTAGAGAGGGAGGAGTGTTATGTGTAAATAAATGAACACTGAAATTCAAGTATTTATTTTATTTATATGTATATATATATATATATATATATATATATATATAATAAATACTAGAATTTCAGTGAATCCTAGCTATAAATATACTCCGAAACCCGCCCACAACCGACCCTGCCCACCTCAAACCCCACCCCTTTCCCAAATTCGGAGGTCTCAAGGTTGGCAAGTATGCATGTAACACAGTGGTAAAAATGCCCCTGTGCCAACTTTTTTGCAATGGGTTGCTGCCAATAAATTCTACGTAAATGATTATTTGCAAAAAAAAAAAAAATGTTTCTCAGTTCAACCATTAAATATCTTGTCTTTGCAGTCTATTCAATTGAATATAAGGATTTGCAAATCATTGTATTCTATTTTAATTTACGAATTACACAACGTGCCAACTTCACTGGTTTTGGGTTTTGTAGTTTATGATGTGTTGGTCAATTCAGTCTTTGCTCTCTGTTGTGCTCTACAAAGTGTTAATACTGTAAGTATTGGACTTTTTATTATTGTACACCAGCTGTTTGATTGTACATTTGGGGACGTCTCTGCGCTGCTGATTTGTCTTCAGTCAAGATGATCATCTGCTGGCCCTACTATGGACTGGACCCTCGCATTAACCGTATCCACTCGGCATCCATTGCACCGGTCGCCCAGGGAGCTCCCCTCCAATGTTTCTCATTACGCCCATTGGGTTGAGTTTTTTCTTGCCCTGATGTGGGATCTGAGCGGGATGTCGTTGTGGCTTGTGCAGTCCTTTGAGACACTTGTGATTAAGGGCTATGTAAATAAACTTGATTGATTGATTGAGTCCACCACTACCTGAGGGTCCCCTACTCCCCCTCCAACAAAGATAGAACCCACCCCACTTCCCCCAGCTGTGATCTCAACATAGCACAACCTTACCCGTGCAATGTGAGAGTGTATAAGGCCCCCAGACTGTCTACTGTGTACGTTTGTAGTTAAAATTCGAAGCTCAGCCGTTATAGCTGATTTTCAGTCCCTATTGATGTGTGTGCTATAGCGTGACATCGGGGTCATGGTGGGTCCCTACCATGCCGAACCCCCCAAACCCTAAGTGTCTAACATGCAATTAAAATTGAGGGATGGACGAGCAGGGGACAAGGCAGAAGGACTGGAGCCCATACGAGGCATCCTCATCCCCCAGCCACGCCTCCCCGCAGGCCATTCCCTCAAAGCCTTATAGGTGTGTGTGCACTGTAAGTAGGAGGAGCGGATTGCCCAGACACAGCCCCCTAGTCCATGCAGGAGTCAACCGAGAAATATGTTTTCGTTAGCATGAAAAACAAATATTTAATAGCAGAGGTGGGACCAAGTCATTGTTTTGCAAGTCACAAGTAAGTCTCAAGTCTTTGCCCTCAAGTCCGAGTCAAGTCCCGAGTCAAGACAGGCAAGCCCCGAGTCAAGTCCAAAGTCAAGACTGGAAAGTCTCAAGTCAAGTCCTAAGTCCTGCATTTTGAGTTTCGAGTCCTTTCAAGTCATTTTAACCACAGACTAATATACTAACACAGATTGTGTATGCTTTTCAAACGCTGTATTTATTTATTAAAACAAGTGCATTTTAAATTGCAGGAAAGAAAATTGTGCTGACATTGCACTTTATAATAGCACTATTAACCAGTCATTTTAAACATTAACTCATTCCTTTACAGAACAAACACTTTGAAAAATAAAGTGCAAATGTACTTATTTGTACAAAAGTGTTAACATTGAAAAAACATGACATATACGTGAACATAACAAAAAAGTTGTACTTTTTATATGTCAGGGCCCTATATGCTGCATTGCATTTGCAAAAGACCAAATTAGCCAAGAGTCTGTCAGTCATTTGTGCACGATGGGGGCGTAGTATGATGCCACCATGGCTGAAAACTCGCTCCACTGGAGCACTGGAGGCAGGCACTGCCAAGACTCTCATGGCCACTCGGAACAGTGAAGGAAGAGTCTTCATGTTCAATGCCCAGAACAAAAGGGGGAGATCGTTTTTTTGTGTTGGTGCACTACTTGTAAGTGTATCTTGTGTTTTTTATGTTGATTTAATTAAAAAAAGAAAAAGAAAAAAAAAATTATTTCTTGTGCGGCCCGATACCAATCGATCCACGGACCAGTACCGGGCCGCGGCCCGGTGGTTGGGGACCATTGAGGTAAACAACCAACAGTATGTCAGAAAGCTAGCTAAAACGGTACACATATTCATAATATAGTATACATTTTAACTGACCTTTATTTTACTATTTTTGTCTTTTTTTAGGTGGCTAAAATACGCGGTGCTGCTGACCGCCGTCTAACGTTACGTGTGATATATTGACTAACGTAACCCTGCTTAAAAAAAAATCACTGAACAAAAAGTATGAATAAGGTAGTGAACTGCAACAGATTCCCGTGTTTGCAATAACGTTATAACGTTAGCAGTGAGTTTACAGCCTCACTGATTTAACTACACAGCAAATAAAAGTCACGTTACTTAGCCAATAAACGTTATCTTACATTCAAAACTTACCGTTCTTTGTGCAACTTCAAATGCCGGACGAAGTTGGAAGTTGTTGCCTCTCCATCAGTAATTTTTGAACCGCATGTGTTGCATACTGCAAACCGTTTTGTGTTGACCACCTCGTAATTTTTATACCCAAACAAAATTATTTTAGGTATCATTTTTTGTTCACTGGCGTGTGGTTTGGACATGTCTTCTTCGTTGGTTGTCCTGCAATTTGATTGGATGAATGCTGTGTGATGAAAACAAAGTAGATCTAATTTGATTGGCTGTTGTACTGAGAGCACACCAGCTGACACACGCAACGCTGATAGACAAGTACACAATGAAAAATACGGAGCGCTCCCGAATAACTTTTTCATCTTTGGGTTTTGGGGAAAGTAGAAAGTCATGTCAAGTCATGTCAATTCAAAAGGCTCAAGTCCAAGTGAAGTCACAAGTCATTGATGTTAAAGTCTAAGTCGAGTTGCAAGTCTTTTTACATTTTGTCAAGTCGAGTCTAAAGTCATCAAATTCATGACTCGAGTCTGACTCGAGTCCAAGTCATGTGACTCGAGTCCACACCTCTGTTTAATAGTAATAATAAACTACAAACCCCGTTTCCATATGAGTTGGGAAATTGTGTTAGATGTAAATATAAACGGAATACAATGATTTGCAAATCATTTTCAACCCATATTCAGTTGCATATGCTACAAAGACAACATATTTGATGTTCAAACTGATAAACATTTTTTTTTTTTTGCAAATAATCATTAACTTTAGAATTTGATGCCAGCAACACGTGACAAAGAAGTTGGGAAAGGTGGCAATAAATACTGATAAAGTTGAGGAATGCTCATCAAATACTTTTATGGAACATCCCACAGGTGAACAGGCAAATTGGGAACAGGTGGGTGCCATGATTGGGTATAAAAGTAGATTCCATGAAATGCTCAGTCATTCACAAACAAGGATGGGGCGAGGGTCACCACTTTGTCAACAAATGCGTGAGCAAATTGTTGAACAGTTTAAGAAAAACCTTTCTCAACTAGTTATTGCAAGGAATTTAGGGATTTCACCATCTACGGTCCGTAATATAAATGATAAATGGGTTATACTTGTATAGCGCTTTTCTACCTTCAAGGTACTCAAAGCGCTTTGACAGTATTTCCACATTCACCCATTCACACACACATTCACACACTGATGGCGGGAGCTGCCATGCAAGGCGCTAACCAGCAGCCATCAGGAGCAAGGGGTGAAGTGTCTTGCCCAAGGACACAACGGACATGACTAGGATGGTAGAAGGTGGGGATTGAACCCCAGTAACCAGCAAACCTCCGATTGCTGGCACGGCCACTCTACCAACTTCGCCACGCCGTCCCTATATCATCAAAGGGTTCAGAGAATCTGGAGAAATCACTCCACATAAGCAGCTAAGCCCGTGACCTTTGATCCCTCAGGCTGTACTGCATCAACAAGCGACATCAGTGTGTAAAGGATATCACCACATGGGCTCAGGAACACTTAAAAACCCGCTGTCAGTAATTACAGTTGGTCGCTACATCTGTAAGTGCAAGTTAAAACTCTCCTATGCAAGGCGAAAATTGTTTATCAACAATACCCAGAAATGCCGTCGGCTTCGCTGGGCCTGAGCTCATCTAAGATGGACTCATGCAAAGTGGAAAAGTGTTCTGTGGTCTGACGAGTCCACATTTCAAATTGTTTTTGGAAACGGTGGACGTCGTGTCCTCCGGACCAAAGAGGAAAAGAACCATCCGGATTGTTGTAGGCGCAAAGTTGAAAAGCCAGCATCTGTGATGGTATGGGAGTGTATTAGTGCCCAAGACATGGGTAACTTACACATCTGTGAAGGCGCCATTAATGCTGAAAGGTATGTACAGGTTTTGGAGCAACGTTACCATGGACGCCCCTGCTTATTTCAGCAAGACAATGCCAAGCCACGTGTTACATTAACGTGGCTTCATAGTAAAAGAGTGCGGGTACTAGACTGGCCTGCCTGTAGTCCAGAACTGTCTCCCATTGAAAATGTGTGGCGCAATATGAAGCCTAAAATACCACAACGAAGACCCCCGGACTGGTGAACAACTTAAGCTGTACATCAAGCAAGAATGGGAAAGAATTCCACCTGAAAAACTTTAAAAATGTGTCTCCTCAGTTCCCAAACGTTTACTGAGTGTTGTTAAAAGGAAAGGCCATGTAACACAGTGGTGAACACGCCCTTTCCCAACGACTTTGGCACGTGTTGCAGCCATGGAATTCTAAGTTAATTATTATTTGCAAAAAAAAAAAAAAAAGTTTATGAGTTTGAACATCAAATATCTTGTCTTTGTAGTGCATTCAATCGAATATGGGTTGAAAATGATTTGCAAATCATTGCATTCCGTTTATATTTACATCTAACACAATTTTCCAACTCATATGGAAACGGGGTTTGTAGATGAATACATCTCTTGCAGGTTCGACAGCATACTGAATCTTGATATCGCTAGCAAATATTGCTTAACAACAGGGAGAGCTATTGCTAAATAATAAGACAAATATCACACTATCAAAACAACTGCACACATGAATTGTAGATAAGACCAATATTTGTAGCAGGAAATCAACTACAAACAAACTTATCCTTTTCCTCATTAGTGTCACCGTCACAACAGCACGTTTTGTCAATCACATACGGAAGTTACCAATGCACAAATAAGTCCAACTTGTCTTTCACTGATTAATGCTTAATTTGTGGACCCCTCCAGATGTAAAGACATGATGTGCCTTCAATCTTTTCTTCTCTAAGGGAGGTCTAGGCAATCAGTAACATCTTGGTGATGATGAATGGTTTAAATCTTTAAAAATGTATTTTTTAAAGATTTTAGGTTTTTTTCTTGAGAGTGTACAAATCCACTCTATCCAATTTTAAATATTTTTTTCATGATCGCTTATATATTTGCCTCTAAACCTTTCAAAATACGCCCAAATCTGCACGGGTGCAGGTAAATAAACATTAGCCTAATGGGACTCTAGACCCTCGCCTGAAACCCGAAAGTGCCCTGAGGTCACGTGATTGCAACCCAGCAATAGGACCCCTTTAAAGCAGTACTGTCTAAAGTGCGAATCTATGACCATTTTGGGCCCTCAGGGAATATTCTATTCATTCATTTAAAAATGAAACATTGAAAAGACACAGACACTAATAATTATCGAAAATTGAAGTGCTGGCTGTCCAAAGTCGGGACCCGGGGTGGACCGCTCGCCTGTGCATTGTTTGGGGACATCTCTGCGCTGCTGACCCGTCTCCGCTCGGGATGGTCTCCTGCTGGCCCCACTATGGACAGGACTCTCACTATTATGTTAGATCCACTACGGACTGGACTTTCACAATATTATGCTAGACCCACTCGACGTCCATTGCATCCGGTCTCCCCTGCGGTCCTCTCCAAGGTTTTTCATTGTCATTCACATTGACATCCCACTGGGTTGGGAGTTTTTTCTTGCTTATGTGGGATCTGAACCGAGGATGTCGTTGTGGTTTGTGCAGCCCTTTGAGACACTTGTGATTTAGGCCTATATAAATAAACATTGATTGATTGATTGATGAAAAATATTTAACAGCTTACCATAGCTTAACCAACTCTGAAGTGGTTTTAGCATACTTAAAAAATACAATAGAGGAAAGTGAATACTATCAATGGTCCTTGCATCTTTTGAAGGAGTCATACCAATGATTTACTTGTACATTTAAAAACACTTCCTTGTGGTCTACATAACATTTAAAGGCCTACTGAAATGCGATTTTCTTATTTAAACGGGAATAGCAGGTCCATTCTATGTGTCATACTTGATCATTTCGCGATATTGCCATATTTTTGCTTAAAGGATTTAGTAGAGAACATTGACGATAAAGTTTGCAACTTTTGGTCGCTGATAAAAAAAGCCTTGCCTGTAGCGGAAGTAGCAGACGATATGCGCGTGACGTCACAGGTTGTGGAGCTCCTCACATCTGCACATTGTTTACAATCATGGCCACCAGCAGCGAGAGCGATTCGGACCGAGAAAGCGACGATTTCCCCATTAATTTGAGCGAAGATGAAAGATTTGTGGATGAGGAAAGTGAGAGTGAAGGACTAGAGGGCAGTGGGAGCGATTCAGATAGGGAAAATGCTGTGAGAGGCGGGTGGGACCTGATATTCAGCTGGGAATGACTAAAACAGTAAATAAACACAATACATATATATACTCTATTAGCCACAACACAACCAGGCTTATATTTAATATGCCACAAATTAATCCCGCATAACAAACACCTCCCCCCTCCCGTCCATAAACCCGCCAATACAACTCAAACACCTGCACAACACACTCAATCCCACAGCCCAAAGTACCGTTCACCTCCCCAAAGTTCATACAGCACATATATTTCCCCAAAGTCCGCAAAGTTACGTACGTGACATGCACATAGCGGCACGCACGTACGGGCAAGCGATCAAATGTTTGGAAGCCGCAACTGCATGCGTACTCACGGTACCGCATCTGCAAATCCAACTCAAAGTCCTCCTGGTAAGAGTCTCTGTTGTCCCAGTTCTCCACAGGCCAATGGTAAAGCTTGACTGTCATCTTCCGGGAATGTAAACAATGAAACACCGGCTGTGTTATCCGGCACAACAGTCAGGGGGTGCATTCTACGGCGGGGTGCGTTATCCGGCACAACACCTGCCGCAATACACCGCTTCCCACCTACAGCTTTCTTCTTTGCTGTCTCCATTGTTCATTGAACAAATTGCAAAAGATTCACCAACACAGATGTCCAGAATACTGTGGAATTTTGCGATGAAAACAGACGACTTAATAGCTGGCCACCTTGCTGTCCCAAAATGTCCTCTACAATCCGTGACGTCACGCGCAGGCGTCATCAGAGCGAGACGATTTCAGCAGGATATTTTGCGCGGAATAACCCCTTTATCATTTATATTTTGCGCGGAATTTAAAATTTCACTTTAGTAAGCTAACCCGGCCGTATTGGCATGCGTTGCAATGTTAAGATTTCATCATTGATATATAAACTATCAGACTGCGTGGTCGGTAGTAGTGGGTTTCAGTAGGCCTTTAATGGTGGTTCGTTGGTCAAATTATTGCACATATGTTTTACAGACCTTCTTCAAGTCGTTTTCTCACCATCTTCTAAAGATGCACTAATTAATTACTTGCTTTCACTTCGACAATGTCTTTTACCCGTCAGCTTTGTTGTAGTTTTTAGAGCTTCCACAGCGAGTCTACTGCCATATATACTGTAAATTCGAAGTATAGGCTACTTTTTATTAGAAATGGCAACAGCGGAGGATGCATGTGTATGTACCTGTATGAGCCAGTCTGCCCCACAACAGGAGGCTACAGAAAAAGAAGGAGCTTATTGACTACTGCTTAGATTTTACTGCCTTGACGTCCGGCTCACGTCCCATCCATTAAATATGCGTAGTGGTCAAGTTAGCGCTGTTCTCAATGGGTACTAGGCGCCATTTAGCCTTTCTCGAAGAAAAAATGCCCTATGCTTGTGTTGTTTTCGGCTGTACGAACCGTTCAAATCGCAAAAACGATAAACGTTTCTTCAGAGTTCCTCGAGAGGTTATCAAAAAGGACGGGATAGTGTAAGATTTTCCAAAATAGAGATGAAAAAAGCAGCTCACTCTCCAGTCCAAGGGAGCAGAGTTGAAGAATGTCAATCACAAATCAATCAATCAAAGTTTACTTGTATAGCCCTTAATCGGGAATGTCTCAAAGGGCTGCACAACCCGCAAGGACAAGACAAGCCAGCAGCGCAGAGACGTCACCAACTGATGCAAAGAGGATTGGTCCATACTGGGTCTTGACTTGGAACAGCTAGCGGGTCCTCCGTGGAGGCTGATCCGCGGTCACCTGATAACCTCGCCACGCAGGAGAAAGGGGCAGAGCAGAAAAGAGAAACAGCAGATCAACTGGTCTAAAAAGGGGTCTATTTAAAGGCTAGCCTATACAAATGAGTTTTAAGATGTGACTTAAAAGCTTCTACTGAGGTAGCATCTTTAACTGTTACCGTACTGTAGGGCATTTCAGAGTACTGGAGGTCGAATAGAAAACGCTCTAAAGCCCGCAGACTTTTTATGCGCACTGGGAATCACTAATAAGCCTGAGTTCTTTGAACGCATAGTTCTGGTCGGGACATATGGTACAATACAATCAGCAAGATAGCATGGAGCTAGACCGTTTAAGTGCCAATAATTGTCACACACACTAGATGCGGTGAAATTATCCTCTGCATTTGACTCATCCCCACAGAGGAGCAGTGAGCAGCAGCGGTGGCTGCGCCCGGGAACTATTTGGTGATTTAACCCCCATTTCCAACCCTTGATGCTGAGTGCCAAGCAGGGAGGTAACAGGTCCCATTTTTATAGTCTTTGGTATGACTCGGCTGGGGTTTCAACTCACAACCTACCGATCTCAGGGCAGACACTCTAACCACAAGGTCACTGAGCAGGTTAGTATTTTATACGTAAGTAGTAAAACCTCAAAGTTGCATCTTAAGTGCACAGGAAGCCAGTGCAAGTGAGCCAGTATAGGCCTAATATGATCAAACTGTCGTGTTCTTGTCAGAAGTCTAGCAGCCGCATTTTGTACCAACTGTAATCTTTTAATGCTAGACATAGGGAGACCCGAAAATAATACGTTACAGTAATCGAGACGAGACGTAACGAACGTGTTGGTAGTGGATGCATAGGTTTGCAGTTATCACTTCATTAAAGGTTTGTTTGACTTAATTTGAACGTTTATTATTTCCGTTGTGAGTAAAGTCTGTTCACTTGAAACTAACACAGACTTTGAGGAACTTTTGAGGAGGAAATACTGTTGTTTTACGAACTTTTGTGTGGTGTTGCTTCCTTATTTGTCTTTATTCAAAGCTGATTTGAATGTTTACTGAGCGTGACAGCGTGTCATAATCACGTCGGTTAGCTGGAACAAAAAAATACCAACAGCAGTATCGTTAGTCCAGAATCTTATCCAGATATTAATCATGAAATGCCGTTACTAGATTACGTGAATGCTAATAAAAACTGTAATGATATATTTTACGGACAGAAAGTTAAAGAAATGTATACCTTATCCCATGTTTGTGCTACATCTCATTGTCATACTTGCCAACCCTCCCGATTTTCCCGGGAGACTCCCGAATTTCAGTGCTCCTCCCGAATTTCTCCCGATTTCCACCTGGACAACAATATTGGGGGCGTGCCTTTAAGGCACTGCCTTTAGCGTCCTCTCTCACCTGAAAAGGAGACTATTATATATGTCTCCGTTATCCATAGGATAATCTATAACCCATAAAGTCGGCGGGCACGGAGCTATTTCTCAGCGTGTGTTTATTCCAGCCGGCACGTTAATACACTGACACACAACATCCGGATTCCCATCATGCATTGCTTCAAAACAACGGCAAGTAGTAATGTCCAAAAACTTAACAGAGACGAAGCAGAAGAACAGAGAAGAGACATGGCGACAACGAGTAAGAAGAAGAAGTACGCTTGCAAGATCCAAAATGATTGGAAAAAATAATTTCAGTTCATCCAGGACAGCTCGAAGGGGAAGGGGTATGCTGCCTGCACATTTTGTAGATCAGACTTCTCCATTGAAAACGGTGGTCGAACGGATATACTCATTCATGAACGGATTATTTATATATATATAAGAAATACTTGTAAATATAAACCCCCCCCATCTCCCGAATTCGGAGGTCTCAAGGTTGGCAAGTATGCTCCTTGTACAATTGAATGTTTTAAGCGGAAGTAAATGTGATCTCTGAAAGGGGTACATCTTATTTCCAAAGCAGGACCCCTAACCTGACATACCGTATGAGTACATAGCTCATGAAAACCAAGATGTGAAGTGAAGTGAATTATATTTATATAGCACTTTTCTCTAGAGACTCAAAGCACTTTTACATAGTGAAACCCAATATCTAAGTTACATTTAAACCAGTGTGGGTGGCACTGGTAGTAGGTGGGTAAAGTGTCTTGCCCAAGGACACAACAGCAGTGACTAGGATGGCGGAAGCTGGGATCGAATCTGGAACCCTCAAGTTGCTGGCACGGCCACTCTACCAACCGAGCTATACCACCCAAGATGTTTTTGTTATTTTCTTTGTGAGTTGGCCAAATCATCTATCTTACAAAAATATTCTAATGAAAATTACTGCTGTCATTTGATTATAATAATAAGACATTTAACTTGTTACGATGTCAGGGACAAGTGTGCTGCCGGTGTAGCCACAATCTGCATGTTTGATGTTGTCCACTGAATGCTCTGGGGGTGTTTGAGTTTGCTCAGACACATGAAAAATTAGGGGGAATTTAGGCTAAGCCTAAAGTGTTTCCATTGTTTGGTTTTGTTCTACAGTTGCTATTCTTAGCGTGTAAATATAAATGTGTGTATGAGTATTCTACAAAACAGTGCTGGTCAGTGGCGGGCCGTGCGTTTCTCACCGAGGCCTTCAGTGATACCGTAATTGATGCCCCCACATGGACACGGCTGGAGATACTATACATAAACACACTTGCACACTACTGATATTGAACCACCTCCACAGTGTACAAAACGGTCTATTTTTCGGGACATTTAACATTCAATAAACCCGCTTCAGCAATTAAAACATACCTTACGTGGTACTGTCAAAATTAAAAGAATTGTATAAAACCAATGAAACCTGAAAAAAGTAAAAAATAAAACATTTGAAAACTCACAATTTGTAGCACCCATTCGACGCCGTATAAGCCGGTGGAATCACTCATAGTCGGTAGTTGGTCGTAGACGATTGATTCGTGTGAAAGTCGCGGGCAAACCAGCTTCCGGTGTCGGCCGACCTCATCTCACAAGATGTAGTTTCTCTTAAGTATCCTTCTTGAAAATAGCCTTGCAAATATATATCTGCCACCTAATCAACATTTTGCTCTCCTTCTTTGTGAGTACCAGTGAGTTTTGAAGTGAAGTGAATTACATTTTATATAGCGCTTTTTCTCAAGTGACTCAAAGCGCTTTACATTGTGAAACCCAATATCTAAATTACATTTAAACCAGTGTGGGTGGCACTGGGAGCAGGTGGGTAAAGTGTCTTGCCCAAGGACACACCGGCAGTGACTAGGATGGCGGAAGCGGGGATCGAACCTGCAACCCTCAAGTTGCTGGCACGGCCGCTCTACCAACCGAGCTATACCGAGTTTTCTGTGGCTTTTTATGGCTCCGGTGCCACTTCCTGTTTTCGCAACTTTTGATTGGATACTCACTTGGAGCTCCCAAGTGAGTATCCAATCACAGGACGCGTAAATGTCAGGGCGAGCGAGAAGGCCTTACTGACAACAACTCGTGATCTGATTGGTTATGGCAGGCAGTGTTGGGTTAGTTACTGAAAACCAGTAACTAGTTAAAGTTACTAGTTACTTTATTTCAAAAGTAACTCAGTTACTAACTCAGTTACTTACACCAAAAATAATGTGTTACTGTGAAAAGTAACTATTTAGTTACTTCTTTTTTCTTCTTTTTTCTTTTAAGGCTACCATTAATGCCCTTTTAGCCTTCATTTCAGTCCTGTTATTGCACTGGAGAATAATACAATCTGTTGATCAACTTGACATGCATTTGCATCACTGAACTCTGCTAAGCAATGTGGTCTACATACAACACACAAAGACAAAGATATGTTTTAAAGGGCCAATTTATTTCAGCCCAGAACAAATTGACAAAACTATTTTAAATAGCTGCAACATAATGGCACTTTAACTTTAAGTAGATAGGATCTTTGATCCAAGACACAACTTACACTTAACAAAAATTGTATTTTCTTTGTGCTCGACGAAAGAAAAGTATTGAGAATGTCTCCATGTTAAGAAACTCGACTTCTGGCTTCGCCATGATGTCTTGTTAGTTGTTATGAGAGTAGCGCATGTGTGTGTGTGTGTGTGTGTGGCCCTTTAAGATATGACAGCATGTGAGGTGAGTGACGTCAGTGAGTGAGTGGGCGAGAGAGGTGAGGGAGCGGCAACAGTGAGTGTGTGCAGGTGCTCTAGCTTGGTGGATGGCTGCGTCCAATAAAGTCACAAAGTTGCAACAAACCGCCGGCCTTGTCATTCACCCTCAGCTGTAAAGACCCACTTCCGGGTAAAGTGAAGGTTGTTAGCCCCGAAGTACATAGGCCCTGGAGGAACATCTCCTCTGCGCCCACCCGGCCCCCACCCACACAAAGCACACCTTTTCTTTTCCTTGTGACACAGAAGGACAACACCGCAGCGCTCCAATAAAACACACTCAGATCTTCTCAGTTTCTAGCCAATACTACATAAAAAATTATGTAAAATAACGCAGTAACGCATCATGTAGTAACGGTAACTGAGTTACTGAATATAAAAAATAACGCGTTAGATTACTAGTTACCACCGAAAATAACGGCGTTACTGTAACGCGTTATTTTGTAACGCGTTAGTCAATTGCCATCAGTGTTGGGACTATCAACTTTATGTGTCCGTTCACTTTCAGTGCACGGACGCCTGCATTGTTGATTCTGAAGGTCCCGGGCAGATTTCGTACAGCATGGCAACATAAGCTAGCTGAATTATGATTGGATACAAACTCTAACCTAAAAACAACAGCACTGGAAGGAGCATAATATGACATGAAGAGAGTATGAATGCTTTTAGATATTTAGGGAAAGTCAATTAAAAATTACTTTTATCTTTATTTATGATTAGAGAAGTCCGATAATATCGGATTGCCGATATTATCGGCCGATAAATGCTTTAAAATGTAATATCGGAAAATATCGGTATTGGTTTCAAAAAGTAAAATTTATGACTTTTTAAAACGCCGCTGTACGGAGTGGTACACGGACGTAGGGAGAAGTACAGAGTGCCAATACACCTTAAAGGCACTGCCTTTGCGTGCCGGCCCAATCACATAATATCTACGGCTTTTCACACACACAAGTGAATGCAAGCATACTTGCTCAAAAGCCATACAGGTCACACTGAGGGTGGCCGCGTAAACAACTTTAACACTGTTACAAATATGTGCCACACTGTGAACCCACACCAAACAAGAATGACAAACACATTTCGGGAGAACATCCGCACCGTAACACAACAGAACAAATACCCAGAACCCCTTGCAGCACTAACTCTTCCGGGACGCTACAATATACACCACCCGCTACCCCCAACACCCCCCCTCACCTCAACCCCACCCCCCCCCAACCCCGCCCACCTCAACCTCCTCATGCTCTCTCAGGGAGAGCATGTCCCAAATTCCAAGCTGCTGTTTTGAGGCATGTTAAAAAAAATAATGCACTTTGTGACTTCAATAATAAATATGGCAGTGCCATGTTGGCATTTTTTTCCATAACTTCAGTTGATTTATTTTGGAAAACCTAGGCACAATAATGTGTAAATTCCATGATTGTATATATCGGTATCGGTTGATATCGGAATCGGTAATTAAGAGTTAGACAATACCGGAATATCGGATATCGGCAAAAAAGCCATTATCGGACATCTCTAATTATGATCATGATTTATGGTTATGTTAGGCCACCATAGAAGGCCTTGCTGGCCCTGACGGCACACCACTGGGGGTTACTCACATATGCGGTCCTCTCCAAGGTTTCTCATAGTCATTCACATCGACGTCCCACTGGGGTGAGTTTTTCCTTGCCCTTATGTGGGCTTTGTACCGAGGATGTCGTTGTGGCTTGTGCAGTCCTTTGAGACACTTGTGATTTAGGGCTATATAAATAAACATTGATTGATTGATTGACTGGTGCTGGTTAACAAACTTAGCAGGATCAAATGCATGTGTGTGCCCTTCTCAGAGAGATTGTGTGTACATATATGAGTAAGTGTCTTTCAATTATAACCAGCCAAACACAAAGCCTCATATTTCTGCTAGATCATGGTACACACACACACACACACACACACACACACACACACACACACACACACACACACACACACACACACACACACGCACGTTGGGTAGGGTTTAACAGAATTAACATGACTAAGGCTGGTGTGCTTCCCAATCACCCCGGATTGGGTTTTTAGAGTGAAAATCCCTCAGGAAAGCACTAATCCCTGACCGTAAGCAAAGCGTTCTCATTCTATCTCTCTCTTGTTTGCTCTATCATTCTATTTATAGCTCCGTTAAGCTTCTCTGTGTGCGACTGTTTACATTCAGAGCACCCTCTTTAGATTAAATGCCTTATTCCACTTGTTTCCCTTGGCTCTCAAGACAAAGAACTAAAAGCAGGAAGATTTTATTGATCAGCATGCACAGCAGGGGATGGGTAGACTTGATTTTATTGATGATGGCTTAAAGGATAGAGTTCGAGGGAATAGGAGCAAGGGAGATGTGAAGTGACAAGCATGTTCAAATGTGTTCCTTGTGTCTGGGCAAGCTGTCTTTTTTTTTTTTTTGCAGCGACATATTGTCGTTAAATTAGCTCCATTATAAAAATAATGTTTTTTTTAGATTTTTTTCAGATCTCTCTAACCTTAATAGCTGCAGGTGAATCCCCACATTTACCGTATTTTCCGGACCATAGAGCGCACTGCCGAGGAATGGTCTATTTTCAATCGATTTTCATATATAAGGCACATTAAAGGAGTCATATTGTTATAATTTTTTTTTCTGAATGGAAAACACTTCCTTGAGGTCTACATAACATGTAATGGTAGTTCTTTAGTCAAAATTTTGCATAGATTATGTTTTACAGATTATATTCAAGCCGCTTTCTGACAGTCTCTTCCGTATGCGCTGTTTTGTGGGCGGTCTTATTTACGTGGCTCACCTTCGGCAGAGATGGAGCTAACTGTTTTAATGTTAAACTCTAATAACTAAAGTTCCTTGGGTGAATAATGTAAACTCACTACACCGGTATGTTTTAGCGCTTTCATAGCGAGTTTACTGACAGATATAAGTAAGAACTTCACACTACTTTATATTAGAAATTAGAGATGTCCGATAATGGCTTTTTTGCCGATATTCCGATACTGTCCAACTCTTAATTACAGATTCCGATATCAACCGATACCGATACATACAGTCGTGGAATTAACACATTAGTATGCCTAATTTTGTTGTGATGCCCCGCTGGATGCATTAAACAATGTAACAAGGTTTTCCAAAATAAATCAACTCAAGTTATGGAAAAAAATGCCAACATGGCACTGCCATATTTATTATTGAAGTCACAAAGTGCATTATTTTTGTATATTGGGGTGTATAAGGTGTATATTGTAGTGTCCCGGAAGAGTTAGTGCTGCAAGGTGTTCTGGGTATTTGTTCTGTTGTGTTTATGTTGTGTTACAGTGCGGATGTTCTCCCGAAATGTGTTTGTCATTCTTGTTTGGTGTGGGTTCACAGTGTGGCACATATTTGTAACAGTGTTAAAGTGTGACCTGTATGGCTGTTGACCAAGTATGCGTGGCATTCACTTGTGTGTGTGAAAAGTCGTAGATATTATGTGATTGGGCCGGCACGCTAAGGCAGTGCCGTTAAGGCAGGGGTCACCAACGCGGTGCCCGCGGGCACCAAGTCGCCCGTAAGGACCAGATGAGTAGCCCGCTGGCCTGTTCTAAAAATAGCTCAAATAGCAGCACTTACCAGTGAGCTGCCTCTATTTTTTACATTTTATTTATTTACTAGCAAGCTGGTCTCGCTTTGCTTGACATTTTTAATTCTAAGAGAGACAAAACTCAAATAGAATTGAAAATCCAAGAAAATATTTGAAAGACTTGGTCTTCACTAACTGATAAAGAAACAGATAACAGATTCAGTTCAAAGTGTGACATGATTTATTTAAAAATTTGAGAGTTGACTTTTGTATTTTACATGAGTTATTATTTGTACAAACATGGTGCAAAGTAATTCATGATTTGTTAAAAAATGTTAGTGGCAAGCTAGTTAAAATGGGATATTGTGATTTCACAAGACTGTCTTAGAAGTGATCATTTGAAAATGTTCAATTTGAAAAATGTGCACTTAGAGAAAATATAAAAATAAAGTGTTGCATATTGATATTTATCTGTTTCTATATATATTTATTGTGAGAAATCATTAAGATGATCAGTGTTTCCACAAAGATAAATATCATTAATTATTAATAATAACATAGAGTTAAAGGTAAATTGAGCAAATAGGCTGTTTCTGGCAATTTATTTAAGTGTGTATCAAACTGGTAGCCCTTCGCATTAATCAGTACCCAAGAAGTAGCTCTTGGTTTCAAAAAGGCATGCCCCCAATATTGTTGTCTGGGTGGAAATCGGGAGAAATTCAGGAGAATGGTTGCCCCGGGAGATTTTCGGGAGGGGCACTGAAATTCGGGATTCTCCCGGGAAAATCGGGAGGGTTGGCAAGTATGAGTCTGGGAGGCGCAACTGCTCTGTACTTCTCCCTACGTCCGTGTACCACTCCGTACAGCGGCGTTTTAAAAAGTCATGCATTTTACTTTTTGAAACCGATACCGATAATTTCTGATATTACATTTTAAAACATTTATCGGCCGATAACATCGGCAGTCCGATATTATCGGACATCTCTACATACAAATTCTGGAGATTGACTACTTATCCTACTTGTCTATGTTTCTTTCTACGGTTGTCAGCTGGTCTTTTCAAGCTGAGATGTATAGCTGTTTGCAGCGGCAACTAACATTTAACTCATAAAGGCTAACAATCAGTTGTGGCTGAGACCTTGGGTCTTTTGAGACACCCAGACAAAACAAAGTATGTTGCATTACCAATCTTGCACATAAGAGGTTGATTGTCTATTACAGGGGTCGGCAACCCAAAATGTTGAAAGAGCCATATTAGACCAAAAATACAAAAACATATCTGTCTGGAACCGCAAAAAATTAAAAGCCATATTACAAACAGATAGTGTGTCATGAGATATAAATTTAATTAAGAGGATTTAAAGGAAACTAAATGAGCTCAAATATACCTACAAATGAGGCATAATGATGCAATATGTACATATAGCTAGCCTAAATAGCATGTTAGCATCGATTAGCTTGCAGTCATGCAGTGACCAAATATGCCCGATTAGCACTCCAGACAAGTCAATAACATCAGCAAAACTCACCTTTGCGCATTCATGCACAACGTTAAACGTTTGGTGGACAAAATGAGACAGAAAAAGAAGTGGCATAAAACACGTCCTAGAAAGTCGGAGAAAGTTATACAGGTAAAAGCCAGTAAATTAGAATATTTTGAAAAACTTGATTTATTTCAGTAATTGCATTCAAAAGGTGTAACTTGTACATTATATTTATTCATTGCACACAGACTGATGCATTCAAATGTTTATTTCATTTAATTTTGATGATTTGAAGTGGCAACACATGAAAATCCAAAATTCCGTGTGTCACAAAATTAGAATATTACTTAAGGCTAATACAAAAAAGGGATTTTTAGAAATGTTGGCCAACTGAAAAGTATGAAAATGAAAAATATGAGCATGTACAATACTCAATACTTGGTTGGAGCTCCTTTTGCCTCAATTACTGCGTTAATGCGGCGTGGCATGGAGTCGATGAGTTTCTGGCACTGCTCTGGTGTTATGAGAGCCCAGGTTGCTCTGATAGTGGCCTTCAACTCTTCTGCGTTTTTGGGTCTGGCATTCTGCATCTTCCTTTTCACAATACCCCACAGATTTTCTATGGGGCTAAGGTCAGGGGAGTTGGCGGGCCAATTTGTAGTCCGACCCCGTAGTCGATAAGCTTCTTCTTTTTATCTATCTTCTTGTTATGGGACATTCATCCTCCGCTGTTGCCATATCTAATATTAAGTAGTGTAAAGTTCTTACTTATATCTGTCAGTAAACTCGCCATGAAAGCGCTAAAACATACCGGTGTAGTGAGTTTACATTATTCACCCAAGGAACTTTAGTTATTTGAGTTCTGGTCGGACGGTTTTTCACGGGACACATTTACGGTGTTGTTGTTTCCGGATGAGGAGATGCTGCTCCGTTATTGATTCAAGTAAAGTCTGAATGTCATTAAAACTGTTTAGCCCCATCTTTTGACCCTTCTTCCACTCCCGTCCTTGCACGCTACACCGCTACAACAAAGATGACGGGGAGAAGACGCTGCCGAAGGTGAGCCACGTAAATAAGACCACCCACATCCGGAAGCGACTGTAAGAAAACGGCTTGAAGATGATCTGTAAAACATAATCTACGCAACATTTTGACCAAAGAACCACCATTACATGTTATGTAGACCACAAGGAAGTGTTTTCCATTTAGAAAAAAACAATAATACCGCATTTTTCGGACTATAAGTCGCAGTTTTTTTCATAGTTTGGCCGGGCTCCAGTGCGACTTATATATGTTTTTTTCCTTTTTTATTATGCATTTTGGGCAGGTGCGACTTATACTCCGGTGAGACTTATACTCCGAAAAATACGGTAATATGACCCCTTTAATGCGCCCTATAATTCGATGCGCCTTTTATATGAAAAAAGAACAAAAATAGACCATTCATTGGCAGTGCGCCCTATGGTCCGTAAACTACGGTACACAAATAATAAATACATAAATAATAATTATCTAATTTTTTTAAAGGTTATGTTTATTGCATTTCTTCTTCTTTGTACTTTGTGAACAGTTGTAGTTTGAACAGTTTCTTCAACTGAATCATATTAGTGCTTCGTTTGATTTCCTTACTTAATTCATTCCATAACTTAATTCCACAAATACGGATATGCTAAAGGCCTTAAGTGTTGTTTGTGCATACAAATTATTTAAATTAGATTTTTCTCTAAGGTTATATTTCTTCTCTTTTGTTGAGAAGAATTGTTGTACATTCTTGGGAAGCAAATTATTGTTTGCTTTGTACATAATTTTTGCTGTTTGCAAATGCACCAAATTTTTGAATTTCAATATTTTTGATTCAATAAATAAAGGGTTTTTGTATGTTTTCTATATCCAACATTATGTATTATTCTAATTTATCTTTTTAGTAACACCGTTTTGAAGTTGTTTCCCCATTGTAATGTTACACAGTGCCCCTCGGTGGTGGTTTAAGGAAATTATTTCAGTTGGAATCGCCCTCATTTTCTATTGGCTGTCAATGTCACCTGATAAAGGTCGAAGGTCAGAGCAGCCATCTTGTTTTTCCATTGTATGTGAGACAATGTGCTCTACGAACATTTCCCTCTGAAGCTCTTCGTCTTCGTTGTTGAGCCTTGAAGAAGCTTTGTTTGTAAGTGTATCCAACATAATACATTGCATTGATGGTGTATACTTGTTACAATATACAGGTAAAAGCCAGTAAATTAGAATATTTTGAAAAACTTGATTTATTTCAGTAATTGCATTCAAAAGGTGTAACTTGTACATTATATTTATTCATTGCACACAGACTGATGCATTCAAATGTTTATTTCATTTAATTTTGATGATTTGAAGTGGCAACAAATGAAAATCCAAAATTCCGTGTGTCACAAAATTAGAATATTACTTAAGGCTAATACAAAAAAGGGATTTTTAGAAATGTTGGCCAACTGAAAAGTATGAAAATGAAAAATATGAGCATGTACAATACTCAATACTTGGTTGGAGCTCCTTTTGCCTCAATTACTGCGTTAATGCGGCGTGGCATGGAGTCGATGAGTTTCTGGCACTGCTCAGGTGTTATGAGAGCCCAGGTTGCTCTGATAGTGGCCTTCAACTCTTCTGCGTTTTTGGGTCTGGCATTCTGCATCTTCCTTTTCACAATACCCCACAGATTTTCTATGGGGCTAAGGTCAGGGGAGTTGGCGGGCCAATTTAGAACAGAAATACCATGGTCCGTAAACCAGGCACGGGTAGATTTTGCGCTGTGTGCAGGCGTCAAGTCCTGTTGGAACTTGAAATCTCCATCTCCATAGAGCAGGTCAGCAGCAGGAAGCATGAAGTGCTCTAAAACTTGCTGGTAGACGGCTGCGTTGACCCTGGATCTCAGGAAACAGAGTGGACCGACACCAGCAGATGACATGGCACCCCAAACCATCACCCAACCATGCAAATTTTGCATTTCCTTTGGAAATCGAGGTCCCAGAGTCTGGAGGAAGACAGGAGAGGCACAGGATCCACGTTGCCTGAAGTCTAGTGTAAAGTTTCCACCATCAGTGATGGTTTGGGGTGCCATGTCATCTGCTGGTGTCGGTCCACTCTGTTTCCTGAGATCCAGGGTCAACGCAGCCGTCTACCAGCAAGTTTTAGAGCACTTCATGCTTCCTGCTGCTGACCTGCTCTATGGAGATGGAGATTTCAAGTTCCAACAGGACTTGGCGCCTGCACACAGCGCAAAATTTACCCGTGCCTGGTTTACGGACCATGGTATTTCTGTTCTAAATTGGCCCGCCAACTCCCCTGACCTTAGCCCCATAGAAAATCTGTGGGGTATTGTGAAAAGGAAGATGCAGAATGCCAGACCCAAAAACGCAGAAGAGTTGAAGGCCACTATCAGAGCAACCTGGGCTCTCATAACACCTGAGCAGTGCCAGAAACTCATCGACTCCATGCCACGCCGCATTAACGCAGTAATTGAGGCAAAAGGAGCTCCAACCAAGTATTGAGTATTGTACATGCTCATATTTTTCATTTTCATACTTTTCAGTTGGCCAACATTTCTAAAAATCCCTTTTTTGTATTAGCCTTAAGTAATATTCTAATTTTGTGACACACGGAATTTTGGATTTTCATGTGTTGCCACTTCAAATCATCAAAATTAAATGAAATAAACATTTGAATGCATCAGTCTGTGTGCAATGAATAAATATAATGTACAAGTTACACCTTTTGAATGCAATTACTGAAATAAATCAAGTTTTTCCAAAATATTCTAATTTACTGGCTTTTACCTGTACATGTAAACAAACTACGGTGAGTTCAAGGACCGCCAAAATTAGTAGGACAAAACGGCGCTCACCAAATACTCGAATCAGTGAAGCATGTTTAATATAAACAGTGTGCTTTATAACAATTAGGGAGGTTTGTGTTATGTTTGTCCTCCTATATAAACCATATTAAAACAAAAAATATATTTTTCCCCCCTCATCTTTTTCCATTTTTCATACATTTTTTGAAAAGCTCCAGAGAGCCACTAGGGCGGCGCTAAAGAGCCGCATGCGGCTCGAGAGCCGCGGGTTGCCGACAGCTGGTCTATTACAACTGCTTGTGTTATGCAGTAAACCGGAGATGCTGTAAACTTGTTATGCCATTTAATGTGATGGAGTTGCCCCCCCTGTGTATTCTACACTCCGGGTAGGCATGCCTCCACTTGTTGTTCATACCAAGTGTCAATTGTGTGATTCGATGTGAGTCCAACAGCTGCTGTACCTGTGATCTTTGTGCATTTGCCTGCGAATAAATGTGCGTGTTTATGTGGTAAAAACAAGTTAAACTGCTACCACCAAGGCTTTTTGGAGCAAACATATTTTGTTTGTAATATAATCATTTATTCAGGGCCATTGTTTTATACTGAAGTAACAGCACGTATAAGCGAAACAACATTTGTAGGAGAACATCAAATTAGAGATCCCGCATTTGCTTAAGACAAAGAGTGTTGCACCCACCACTTGTCCCTTTAGATGTACAAGTCACTTATTTTCGTTGAGTTATTTCATTTGTTTTAGTTGGTTTCATTTAAAGCAAAACAACAGTAGTTTAGTTTCAGTTCGATAATATGTTAAGTTGCAGGTATGAATAATCAAAATGGTCGTTATCCCAAATTTCCCAAAAAATTTTTGACTTTAAAGGGAAAATTTGCCATTCTTTCAAAATCCTTATGTGAAACAAGGATTTATTTACAAACCCCATTTCCATATGAGTTGGGAAATTGTGTTGGATGTAAATATAAACGGAATACAATGATTTGCAAATCCTTTTCAACCCATATTCAATTGAATGCACTACAAAGACAAGATATTTGATGTTCAAACTCATAAACTTTATTTTTTTTTTGCAAATAATAATTAACTTAGAATTTCATGGCTGCAACACGTGCCAAAGTAGTTGGGAAAGGGCATGTTCACCACTGTGTTACATGGCCTTTCCTTTTAACAACACTCGGTAAACGTTTGGGAACTAAGGAGACACATTCTTTAAGCTTCTCAGGTGGAATTCTTTCCCATTCTTGTTTTATGTACAGCTTAAGTTGTTCAACAGTCCGGGGGTCTCCGTTGTGGTATTTTAGGCTTCATAAAGCGGCACACATTTTCAATGGGAGACAGGTCTGGACTACAGGCAGGCCAGTCTAGTGCCCGCACTCTTTTACTATGAACCCACGTTGATATAACATGTGGCTTGGCATTATTCTTGCTGTAATAAACAGGGGCGTCCATGGTAACGTGCTTGGATGGCAAAATATGTTGCTCCAAAACCTGTATGTACCTTTCAGCATTAATGGCGCCTTCACAGATGTGTAAGTTACCCATGTCTTGGGCACTAATACACCCCCATACCATCACAGATGCTGGCTTTTCAACTTTGCGCCTATAACAATCCGGATGGTTCTTTTCCTCTTTGGTCCGGAGGACACGATGTCCACAGTTTCCAAAAACAATTTGAAATGTGGACTCGTCAGACCACAGAACACTTTTCCACTTTGTATCAGTCCATCTTAGATGAGCTCAGGCCCAGCGAAGCCGACGGCGTTTCTGGGTGTTGTTGATAAACAGTTTTCGCCTTGCATAGGAGAGTTTTAACTTGCACTTACAGATGTAGCGATCAACTGTAGTTACTGACAGTGGGTTTCTGAAGTGTTCCTGAGCCCATGTGGTGATATCCTTTACACACTGATGTCGCTTGTTGATGCAGTACAGCCTGAGGGATGGAAGGTCACGGGCTTAGCTGCTTACGTGCAGTGATTTCTCCAGATTCTCTGAACCCTTTGATGATATTACGGACCGTAGATGATGAAATCCCTAAATTCCTTACAATAGCTGGTTGAGAATGTTTTTTCTTAAACTGTTCAACAATTTGCCCACGCATTTGTTGACAAAGTGGTTACCCTCGCCCCATCCTTGTTTGTGAAAGACTGAGCATTTCATGGAATCTACTTTTATACCCAATCATGGCACCCACCTGTTCCCAATTTGCCTGTTCACCTGTGGGATGTTCCAAATAAGTGTTTAATGAGCATTCCTCAACTTTATGAGTATTTATTGCCATCTTTCCCAACTTCTTTGTCACGTGTTGCTGGCATCAAATTCTAAAGTTAATGATTATTTGCAAAAAAAAAAAAAAGTATCAGTTTGAACATCAAATATGTTGTCTTTGTAGCATATTCAACTGAATATGGGTTGAAAATGATTTGCAAATCATTGTATTCTGTTTATATTTACATCTAACACAATTTCCCAACTCATATGGAAACAGGGTTTGTACCATAAGTAAGTAAAACAATATTAACTAGATAAATAATCATAATCTAAAAAAACCCAAAAAAGGTTCAAGATGTTCATCATAATTGTTTTTCTTTGTACTTGTGAACACTTGTAGTTTGAACATTCTCTTAAACTGAATCATATTGGTGCTGTGTTTGATTTCTTTGGTTAATCCATTCCATAATTTCATTACAAATACAAATATGTTAATGTCTCAAGTGTTTTGAATTAGATTTTCCTCTTAGGTTATATTTCTCCTCTTTCGTTGAGATGAATTGTTGTACATTCTCGGGTAGCAGGTTATAGTTTGCTTTGAACATCATTTTAGCTTTTTGCAAATGCACCAAATCGTTTAATTTTTATATTTTTGATTCAATATATAAAAGGTTTGAATGTTCTCTACATCCAACATTATGTATTGTTATAATTGATCTTTTTTGTAAGAGTTAGTGAATGAAGCGCACATTTGTTGTTGTTTCCCCATATTTCTGCACAATAACTCAGATATGGTAACACTAGTTAACAGTACAGAATATGAAGTGATTGTTTGGTCAGTGCAATCAAATTTTAAGATATGTTTTAACCGTTTTCCTATCTTATTTGACAGAATTGATTGGGGTGACGGCGAAGGTGCTAGTGATGAGGATCTACCAGGCCTAGGGGCAGTTGACAGTGAAGATGAGGACTACGTCCCTCATATTTATATTTGGTACGTTACCATTAGACTCTAATTGCCACTGCCTTGCTGATTATTTAGAAGACTTCTATGAATACAATGATTCATAGACATGGGTTCTTTAGATCATTTCTGCCCGTTGTAGAAGGGTCATGAGTGATGTCCTCAAAGACAATTTCCTCTCTGTAGGCCTACACGCCAATGTTATTTAATCTATTTGTCTTTTATCTATAGTTGAGAAATACTTATTTTATGTCTTTAGGATGGGTGGAGCACTGCAGGCGCCACCATGCCGATATACTCTGCCAGTCATTGATGCCAGTGAGACCATTCACGACATCCCTGATGTACACACCCGGTTTCCATATAAGTTGGGAAATTGTGTTAGATGTAAATATAAATGGAATACAATGATTTGCAAATCATTTTAAACCCATATTCAGTTGAATATGCTACAAAGACAACATATTTGATGTTCAAACTGATAAACTTTTTTTTTTTTGCAAATAATCATTAACTTTAGAATTTGATGCCAGCAGTACGTGACAAAGAAGTGGGGGAAGGTGGCAATAAATACTGATAAAGTTGAGGAATGCTCATCAAACACTTATTTGGAACATCTCACAGGTGAACAGGCAAATTGAGAACAGGTGGGTGCTATGTTTGGGTATAAAAGTAGATTCCATGTAATTCTCAGTCATTCACAAACAAGGATGGGGCGAGGGTCACCACTTTGTCAACAAATGATAAAATGATAAATGGGTTGTACTTGTATAGCGCTTTTCTACCTTCAAGGTACTCAAAGCGCTTTGACACTACCACATTTACCCATTCACACACACATTCACACACTGATGGAGGGAGCTGCCATGCAAGGCGCTAACCAGCACCCATCAGGAGCAAGGGGTGAAGTGTCTTGCTCAGGACACAACGGACATGACAAGGTTGGTACTAGGTGGGGATTGAACCAGGGACCCTCGGGTCGCGCACGGCCATTCTTCCACTGCGCCACGCCGTCCCTATAAATGCGTGAGCAAATTGTTGAACAGTTTAAGAAAAACCTTTCTCAACCAGCTATTGCAAGGAATTTAGGGATTTCACCAAAGGGTTCAGAGAATCTGGAGAAATCACTGCACGTAAGCAGCCAAGCCCGTGATCTTCGATCCCTCAGGCTGTACTGCATCAACAAGCAACATCAGTGTGTAAAGGATATCACCACATGGGCTCAGGAACACTTCAGAAACCCACTGTCAGTAACTACAGTTGGTCGC
The DNA here is from genome assembly GCF_033978685.3 of Nerophis lumbriciformis. NCBI lineage: Eukaryota > Metazoa > Chordata > Actinopteri > Syngnathiformes > Syngnathidae > Nerophis > Nerophis lumbriciformis. The sequence continues at coordinate 33,716,626 of NC_084561.2, forward strand.
TACATCTGTAAGTGCAAGTTAAAACTCTCCTATGCAAGGCGAAAACCGTTTATCAACAACACCCAGAAACGGCGTTGGCTTTGCTGGGCCTGAGCTCATCTAAGATGGACTGATGCAAAGTGGAAAAGTGTTCTGTGGTCTGACGAGTCCACATTTTAAATTGTTTTTGGAAACTGTGGACGTCGTGTCCTCTGGACCAAAGAGGAAAAGAACCATCCGGATTGGCGCAAAGTTGAAAAGCCAGCATCTGTGATGGTATGGGGGTGTATTAGTGCCCAAGACATGGGTAACTTACACATCTGTGAAGGCGCCATTAATGCTGAAAGATGGCAACATATGTTGCCATCCAAGCAACGTTACCATGGACGCCCCTGCTTATTTCAGCAAGAAAATGCCAAGCCACGTGTTACATCAACGTGGCTTCATAGTAAAAGAGGTACGAGACTGGCCTGCCTGTAGTCCAGACCCATTGAAAATGTGTGGCGCACTATGAAGCCTAAAATACCACAACGGAGACCCCCGGACTGTTGAACAACTTTAGCTGTACATACAAGAAGAATGGGAAAGAATTCCACCTGAGAAGCTTAAATACTGAGTGTTGTTAAAAGGAAAGGCCATGTAACACAGTGCATGCCTTTTCCCAACTACTTTGGCACGTGTTGCAGCCATGAAATTCTAAGTTAATTATCATTTGAAAAAAAAAAAAAAAGTTTATGAGTTTGAACATCAAATATCTTGTCTTTGTAGTGCATGCAATTGAATATGGGTTGAAAAGGATTTGCAAATCATTGTATTCCGTTTATATCTACATTTAACACAATTTCCCAACTCATATGGAAACGGGGTTTGTAGAACCTCTATCAGCCGTCTTACCTCCACTTTATAATCTTGACTTTCCTGACAGACTGGACGTCATGAATGAAGATGACCTCATGGGGAAACATGCCCTTATCATTTATGAAGACAGTCTGAAGAAGCTGGCAACATTCCTGGTGCTTCCACTGAAAAAGCGTCCTTACATACAGGAGGTGGTAGAGATAACCCGGTGGAGTGTCAATGCCGGGGTTCTGCAAGGATCATAACGGGTAAGTTTTGTAGTCTCACTAAATCGCAAAGAAGTGATGATTTGTGTTGAAGGCACTGCTGATGTGTTGATAATGCGCTGGTGAAACTTAAAGTTACGTCAAGTTAAAGTACCAATGATTGTCACACAGACACTGGGTGTGGTGAAATTTGTCCTCTGCATTTGACCCATCCCCTTGATCACCCCCTGGGAGGTGAGGGGAGCAGTGGGCAGCAGCGGTGCCGCGCCCGGGAATCATTTTTGGTGATTTAACCCCCAATTCCAACCCTTGATGCTGAGTGCCAAGCAGGGAGTTAATGGGTCCCATTTTTATAGACTTTGGTATGACTCGGCCGGGGTTTGCACTCACAACTACCGATCTCAGGGCTGACACTCTAACCATTAGGTCACTGAGTAGGTAGGCTTGATTAAGCTTCCACAGTCTTAGTTCTAGACTAATTCATGTCCCATTTCTTGTCAGACATGCCCTGTTGGTCATGTGGTGTAGATATGGAGTTCACAGCATAAACACAAAAAAATCACATCTAACAAACCATCCCATCTACTTTACACAAAAAACACAAATGTCATATCTACAGAACATAACCATTACAACACAACTACTGCATTTCACATTACTAAACACACATCACATCTAGAAAATATGACATGTCTTATAAACATAACCCAACCATCATTTCTACACAAGTAAACCAAAGAGAATAACCAAATTGTGGTCAATTTACAATTCATGTATGCTCTTTCCAATACATTTTCAGTCAAAAATTGTCTCCCTGTGCCGGCACCAACCTTTGAGGAACTCCTGCATACTCAAGTCAGAAGGGGTCTTGGTAGGTAGGATGCCAAATTATTTTGTTTGCACCTCGGGCTATAAGCCACACACACCAAATAAGATGTCATGCGTAACACAATTGAAGAGTCAAGGTCAGGACTTAGTAGCTTCCTCTGCTTACTCAGGAGACTCAAAGTATCCTCATCGATCCTGAAAGGTCTTTACTTATCTGCAGTGGAGTGTACAAACACACACAATCAGTCTCTCTCCCACACACTTACTCCCTTGCACACACTCTGGCTGAGAGCCCATGCCCTCCTCACAACACTTCCCCCGCACACACCCTTCGCCCAAGTGAAACATATCTAAATCATACTGGCAAGCTTGTAACTCCGAGCACCCCCTCTATCATCATATACCGTAACTCATCTGCTATACTATCCCCTACACGCACACATCATAGTAATCTCACACTGTTACCAAAGAGCACCTGTTATACAGTTCAGGCCAAACAAAGCACTCTTCGTTAAAGGGGAACATTATCACAATTTCAGAAGGGTTAAAACCATTAAAAATCAGTTCCCAGTGGCTTATTTTATTTTTCGAAGTTTTTTTCAAAATTTTACCCGTCATGCAATATCCCTAAAAAAAGCTTCAAAGTGCCTGATTTTAACCATAGTTATATACACCCGTCCATTTTCCTGTGACGTCACACAGTGATGCCAATACAAACAAACATGGCGGATAGAACAGCAAGATATAGCGACATTAGCTCGGATTCAGACTTAGGTTTCAGCGGCTTAAGCGATTCAACAGATTATGCATGTATTGAAACGGATGGTTGTAGTGTGGAGGCAGGTAGCGAAAACAAAATTGAAGAAGAAACTGAAGCTATTGAGCCATATTGGTTTGAACCGTATGCAAGCAAAAACGACGAAAACAACACGACAGCCAGCGACACGGGAGAAAGCGAGGATGAATTTGGCGATCGCCTTCTAACCAACGATTGGTATGTGTTTGTTTGGCATTAAAGGAAACTAACAACTATGAACTAGGTTTACAGCATATGAAATACATTTGGCAACAACATGCACTTTGAGAGTGCAGACAGCCCGGTTTTCATCAATTAATATATTCTGTAGACATACCCTCATCCACGCTCTTTTCCTGAAAGCTGATCTGTCCAGTCCAGTTGGAAATGCATCTGCTTTGAGTGTCGCAAGATATCCACACATTCTTGCCATCTCTGTCGTAGCATAGCTTTCGTCGGTAAAGTGTGCGGAACAAACGTCCAATTTCTTACCACTTTCGCATCTTTGGGCCACTGGTGCAACTTGAATCCGTCCCTGTTCGTGTTGTTACACCCTCCGACAACACACCGACGAGGCATGATGTCTCCAAGGTACGGAAAACAGTCGAAAAAACGGAAAATAACAGAGCTGATTTGACTCGGTGTTTGTAATGTGTTTGAGAAAATGGCGGATTGCTTCCCGGTGTGACGTCACGTTGTGACGTCATCGCTCCGAGAGCGAATAATAGAAAGGCGTTTAATTCGCCAAAATTCACCCATTTAGAGTTCGGAAATCGATTAAAAAAATGTATGGTCTTTTTTCTGCAACATCAAGGTAAATATTGACGCTTACATAGGTCTGGTGATAATGTTCCCCTTTAAACACTTTTCGCAACTTTGGTTTCTATTTATCTCTCCTCAGTTCCAGCAATTCAGACTGAAAACTCATGAAGCCCAATTTTAAGAGACATCCAAACTGGACTGTTATTATTGACATTGTGTCACAACCTGCCTATCAACTTATTGTTGTGTGGTCATCCGTTTTTTTATTACTATAACATTGTTTTTGTAACTGTTTCATTACATTGAAAAAAGTATATAGTATTGTTTGTCTGAACAAATATGCTTGTTTACTGAAAAAATGGGGAAGGCTTTACACAATCAGAATAAAAAACAAAACGTGTGTAATGACATATACAGTATACATTAATAAATAACTTGAAATAAACTACATCAGACATTGGGTGTGAAGTGAATTAATTAAGTCATACTATGTTTTGCATGTGGTGAATGTTTACCTGGGAGAAAACAAACCACCAGTTTAAATAGTAGGTATTTCCGTTTGGGCACATAATAACATAAGCCCTTTAGTACTGACTTTTGTATGTGGATTGGATTAATTCTCGCGGAAGAAAAGGCAATACAATTAGACCTTGGTATGCAAAGGTGATGGCCCGATCCGTGAGAAGAGACTACATGTTTAGCTTAATGGCAGCATCTACGATACGACCTGCATCTGTTGTCTTTCCAGACACTTTCACACGGACATCTCATTTTATGGTCAGGGTGTGCTGTCCTGATTTAGCACACACCCAGAGACAGGAAGGAGGACTATAAAACTGATGGTTTGGCTTCTCCAAGTTAGGAGCTCCTCATTTTTGACCTGACCTCCTCCAGGAACTGCAGTCCTGTATAATGACGCTCACTTGTAATAACGCAACTTTTGGTTCAGTAATGCGTTTCCGACGTCTCTTTTGATCCACATCAGGTGTAAATCCAGTATATTGTCCTTTGGGGTCAGGGTATTTGTCCCTTATGCACCAAACACAGCAGCTGGGAATAACTTGTGGGTTAGCTTGACCCAGTGCCCCGTGCTGCCAAAAGATAAACTGACAATAGGCAGCATATCTAAATTGTCGGTTTTCATCCCCTGGCTCTCTCACTTCACCGACTACCAAAACATAATTTATATACTGTACGTGGAGACGCAAATAGCCATCTTCTAAACAATAAAGGTCAAAATGTGGCAATTTGCTTATGCAGTTGACAGGCCCCTGACGACAGCATTTCCTTCCAGCATCTGTGGCCATTTCTCTACAGTTTCCACAAGTGCACCAGGGAAGAGCACCTGTAGGTGGAAGGGTGGGTGTGCTTTGCAGTGTTTGCAGTGCATCAAAAAGCAGTCCCGGGTTTCTGGAGAAGAGCTGGGTTGCAAGGTCTCTCAGCCTCACCTCACTCATTTGCTGAATGATTACCTATGTAACCAAACCACAAAATTGTTTTGCATTTACCTTGAGTAAATCTTATTACAAGAAGTAATGTTGGTGCAGTTTATTGATCAATTGTTTTGCACTCTGGTAACTTCTCTGGAAAAAGACAAACCTATGTCTGCACTCTGCGCTCATTTTGGGGTACTTCAAATCAAATCAAATCAACTTTATTTATAAAGCACATTTAAAATTTACCACAGGGGTAGCCAAAGTGCTGTACAATGAGCAGGTTAAAAGATAAAACGAGTACCGAGCAAACACAACACAACACAAACAGAACATGATAAAAAATAAATAATTAAAATAGAATTAATAAAAACATAAAAACATAAAAACAGGATCACAGCAGGTGTATTATGGGGCGCCATTGCAGGATGGATATCACTCAGTGTTAAAAGCCATGGAATAAAAGTATGTTTTTAAGAGAGATTTAAAAACAGGAAGAGAGGAGGCTTGTCTAACACTCAGGGGTAGGTCGTTCCAGAGCTTGGGAGCAGCAACGGCGAAAGCTCTGTCACCTCTAAGCTTCAGCCTTGTGTCAGGGACCGTCAACAGCAGCTGATCGGCTGATCTTAAGGATCGGGTGGGGCAGTAAGGCTGAAGGAGGTCGGAGAGATAGGTTGGCGCGAGGTTGTTTAGACATTTAAAAACAAATAAAAGGAGTTTAAAATGTATTCGGTAACGCACAGGGAGCCAGTGAAGGGACGCTAAAATAGGGGTGATGTGCTCACGTCTGCGGGTCTGTGTTAGCAGACGAGCAGCAGAGTTCTGTACGAGCTGCAGGCGGGCGAGGGAGGCCTGGCTAATGCCAACATACAGGGCATTACAGTAATCAAGACGAGTCGAGATAAAAGGCTACTTGAACTCTCTCGTCTTTTGCATCTCTCCCTCCTCTCCCTCTCCTTCCTCTAGGACTGGCATTACTTCCTCCTCGTGCACCTCTTTGGCCTCGTCCACCTCTTTGTCCTCTACCTCTCTGGCCTCTTCCACTTGATCCATCGCCCTCTGGATTCTCTCCTCTCTGGCCTGTGTCTCCTAGATGAAACACAAAGAGCGAGGAAGCACATTGGCAAGGAAAGCTGGAAACGTAATGAGGTGTACAAGTAGCTACGTTCTGGCACTGGAACGCAAGACTCGCTGGCTTATGAAGGCAAGTCTCTCATCAATGACAGGTGTGTTGATTGCAGAGCGGCTGCAGCCGCGTTAGGCGCAACTACAGCCGGAGAGGAACGCCCGTGGCCGTGTCTCGAGGTGCGCTCAGCAAAGCAGAATGAGAGGCGGCAGATGTGTGATCCGTAACACTTCCTTTGACTCTTCTTTTCCTTGGTCTACGGCTTCTCTCACCTTGCCAGCTGTCTTGTCTCACTTAGGACAGCGGGCACCTCATAACTGAAGTCTGCGTCAGTCCAAACAAATGAGAAATGGCCTACACAATTGCGGTTTCTGGTACTGTATGTGCATCAAACACATATGAGGTGGTATTTGCTTGGCACAATATAATGCATTACATGTAATGATTTTCTACTTTGTGTATTGACATGGTAGTAGGCTATATGATTTATGCGTAACGTGGTTTATGCGTAATGTGGGTCGGCTCATAGAATCGCACTCTGCACTGAAGGATGGTGATGTGCGTACATGGAAGAAAATGCAGTGCGTCAGGTTGGATGCCACATGGAGTTATGCTGAACGAAATGTGGCGGTAATTTTACTGTTGGCCTTGGCTTGCCATCAAAGTAGGCCTATGCGATATATAATATAATGTATATTATGTTCAAAACCCAAAACTAGTGAAGTTGGCACAATGTGTAATTCGTAAATAAAAACAGAATACAATGATTTGCAAATCCTTTTCAACTTATATTCAATTGAATAGACTGCAAAGACAAGATATTTAATGTTCGAACTGGGAAACTAAATTTTTTGTTGCAAATAATCATTAACTTAGAATTTAATGGCAGCAACACTGTTATGGGCTGGAGGAGGGAGTTGTGACGGCACAGTTCCACAAGGGGGCAGTAAAGCTACATGCTTTAGTATATATAGACAATATATATAATGATAAAACAATAATAATACAAACTAAGGAAATGGAGTGTGAACTAATATCCGAGAGTGTGCGGTGTAGACTAGGTGTGGGAATTACTTGAGTGTTTTACCGTACTGTAGAATTGAGAGCGGGGACAAAGCAGAGGAAGGTCCATGAGACAAGCGGTAGGTCCGTGGGGCTGAGAGAGAGGTGTCAAGAGGTCCGTGTCCAAGCGGGAGGTCGGGATCAAATAGGCAGTCCGGGAAGCAGGGGGCGGGGGGAGGAATGACGAGACACACAGCAACGTCAACACGGGAACGGAGGTCTGCAGTAGAATCGACAAGGTGGACAAAAGACGATCAAAATGACAGGGGAAGAAAAACAGAGAGAGAGAGCAAGATTGCACAAGGCACGATGATCGCTTTGCACGCCAACAGAAGGTTATGTTCTAGCGAGTGATGGCAGGTTATGCAGGCTTTTTGTAAGCAGGTCTGATCATTAGCTCCAGGTGTGCAGATTGCCGACGATTGATTGCAGCTGTTCGCTGCCTGGTGCGCGCTTTGCGCGCTCTCGGAGCTGCGCTCAGAGCAGCGCACAGATGTATGCGCACTGATGCGCCCCAAACACATTGGGAAAAAAATGGCAGAGAGGCTTTTTACCACTGTGTTACATGGCCTTTCCTTTTAACAACACTCAGTAAACGTTTGGGAACTGAGGAGACCAATTTTTTAAGCTTGTCAGGTGGAATTCTTTCCCATTCTTGCTTGATGTACAGCTTAAGTTGTTCAATAGTCCGGGGTCTTCGTTGTGGTATTTTAGGCTTCATATTGCGCCACACATTTTCAATGGGAAACAGGTCTGGACTACAAGCAGGCCAGTCTAGTACCCGCACTCTTTTAATATGAAGCCACGCTGTTGTAACACGTGGCTTAACATTGTCTTGATGAAATAAGCAGGGGCGTCCATGATAACGTTGCTTGGACGGCAACATATGTTGCTCCAAAACCTGTATGTACATTTCAGCATTAATGGTGCCTTCACAGATGTGTAAGTTACCCATGACTTGGCACTAATATACCCCCATACCATCACAGATGCTGGCTTTTGAACTTTGCACCTATAACAATCCAGATGGTTCTTTTCCTCTTTGTTGTGAAGGACACGACGTCCACAGTTTCCAAAAACAATTTCAAATGTGGACTTGTCAGACCACAGAACACTTTTCCACTTTGCACCAGTCCATCTTAGATGAGTTCTGGCCCTCTGAAACCGGCTGCGTTTTTAGGTGTTGTTGATGAATGGCTTTCGCTTTGCATAGTAAAGTTTTAACTTGCACTTACAGATGTAGTGACGAACTGTAGTTACTGACAGCGGTTTCCTTTACACACTGATGTCGCTTTTTGATGCAGTGCCGCCTGAGGGATCAAAGGTTCGTAATATCATCGCTTACGTGCAGTAATTTCTTCACATCCTCTGAATCTTTTGATGATATTACAGACCTTAGATGGCGAAATCCCTAAATTCCTTGCAGTAGCTTTCTAGGAAATGTTGTTCTTAAACTGATGGACAATTTGCTCACGCATTTGTCCACAAAGTGTTGACCCTCGCCCCATCCTTGTTTGTGAATGACTGAGCATTTCATGGAAGCTGCTTTTATACCCAATCATGGCACCCACCTGTTCCCAATTATCCTGTTCACCTGTGGGATGTTCCAAATAAGTGTTTGATTAGCATTCCTCAACTTTCTCAGTCTTTTTTGCCACTCGTGCCAGCTTTTTTTAAACATGTTGCAGGCATCAAATTCCATCCATCCAATTTCTATCGCCTGTCCCTTTCAGGGTCACGGGTGGTGCTGAAGCCTATCTCAGCTGCATTCAGGCAGTAGGCGGGGTACACCCTGGACTAGTCGCCACCTCATCACAGGGCCAACATAGATAGACAGACGAAGTTTGCACTCACATTCACACACTAGGGCCATTTTAGTGTTGCCAATCATCCTATCCCAGGTGCATGTCTTTGGAGGTGGGAGGAAGTCGTAGTACCTGGAAGGAACCCACGCAGTCACGGGGAGGACATGCAAACTCCACACAGAAAGACCCCAAGCCCAGGGATCGAACCCAGGACCTTCGTATTGTGAGGCACATGCACTAACCCCTGTTTCACCATGCTGCCCGCATCAAATTCCAAATGAGCTAATACTTGCAAAAAAAAACTAAGTTTTGCAGTTCGAACGTTAAGTATCTTGTCTTTGCAGTCTATTCAATTGAATATAAGTTGAAAAGAATTTGCAAATCATTGTATTCTGTTTTTATTTACAATTTACACAACGTGCCAACTTCACTGGTTTTGGGTTTTGTATAATATATTTCAAAGTTGGTGGTCCGTGCGGTCAAACTAGACATTTTAGCAGGGTGATGCCAACTATCTGTCCCGACTCCCGACTAAAATATTGCTGCGTAACTTTACAATTACGTCTGGCTAATCGACGTCAGTAAAATGTGTCATAATTACTTAGTAAACCATCTTGCAAGAAGCATAAACAAGAGAAACCTACAGCGTTGGACTCGTTGCTTGCCATTTCAATTTCCTTGGAGTGGCCCAGTCGATCGAGCTGGATTCGGCTGTGTATCTGGCAACCTCAGCCAGGGAGCGGGGGAGGGGACTACAGAATTTGGACCGTGATTGCAGTACCACTTCTGGCCAGATTCTTACATATAGCTCCTTTGAGTGCAATACAAATGAAAATTATTATTTTTATTGTGGGGGTGGGTGCAGTCAGCGCTGCCTGTAGGAGGAAAAGTCACCGCCGTTGTCCATGGTACTGACGACGAGCACCAGCGGGCAGGGGCGGGGCATGTGCTGACGGCAAGACACAGCTGGCAGGTGATTAGATTTCACAGGTGGTACGTGTTAATCTAATCATCTGTTGTCTTTAACAGTAAGCGGTCGGGAGCAGAGCGAGAGAGAGGATTGGGAGTGACGGCAACGTCACGACACGCCGAAAAATACTGTAGCGTTGGACGGGTTTGACAAATGTCTTTGCTTGAAGATGTCAAGAAATGCTGACTCAATGTGCGATCATTTCAACTTTTAATGATCACGTTAATTTTAAACTCACACACACAAGTGAAAGCAAAGCATACTTAGTCAACAGCCACACATGTCACACTGAGGGTAGCCCTATAAAACAACATTAACACAGTCACAAACATTGCACGACACTGTGAATCCACACCAAACAAGAACAACAAACACATTTCGGGAGAACATCCGCACCACAACACAACATAAACACAACAGAACAAATACCCAGAATCCTTTGCAACACTAACTCTTCCGGGACGCTACAATACTTTGAAAAATCTGTTTAAAAACATTAAAACTGTCATGACTTGGTCCTGGGTGTTTGCTTTTCCGGAAGGCAACAGAAAGTTGGCTCGGGCGAGACGGGAATGTGAGTACATGATTGTTTATTACTATCAAAAAAAGTACAAACGAAAAGCGCGCACAGTGGCGGAGAACGAACTATGAAACCAAAAGACTATAGCATTCCATCCATCCATCCATCTTCTTCCGCTTATCCGAGGTCGGGTCGCGGGGGCAGCAGCCTAAGCAGGGAAGCCCAGACTTCCCTCTCCCCAGTCACTTCGTCCAGCTCTTCCTGTGGGACCCCGAGGCGTTCCCAGGCCAGCCGGGAGACATAGTCTTCCCAACGTGTCCTGGGTCTTCCCCGCGGCCTCCTACCGGTCGGACGTGCCCTAAACACTTCCCTAGGGAGGCGTTCGGGTGGCATCCTGACCAGATGCCCGAACCATCTCATCTGGCTCCTCTCGATGTGGAGGAGCAGCGGCTTTACTTTGATCTCCCCCCGGATGGCAGAGCTTCTCACCCTATCTCTAAGGGAGAGCCCTGCCACCCGGCGGAGGAAACTCATTTCGGCCGCTTGTACCCGTGATCTTGTCCTTTCGGTCATAACCCAAAGCTCATGACCATAGGTGAGGATGGGAACGTAAATCGACCGGTAAATTGAGAGCTTTGCCTTCCGGATCAGCTCCTTCTTCACCACAACGGATCGATACAGCGTCCGCATTACTGAAGACGCCGCACCGATCCGCCTGTCGATCTCACGATCCACTCTTCCCTCACTCGTGAACAAGACTCCGAGGTACTTGAACTCCTCCACTTGGGGCAAGATCTCCTCCCCAACCCGGAGATGGCACTCCACCCTTTTCCGGGCGAGAACCATGGACTCGGACTTAGAGGTGCTGATTCTCATCCCAGTCGCTTTACACTCGGCTGCGAACCGATCCAGTGAGAGCTGAAGATCCTGGTCAGATGAAGCCATCAGGACCACATCATCTGCAAAAAGCAGAGACCTAATCCTGCAGCCACCAAACCAGATACCCTCAACGCCTTGACTGCACCTAGAAATTCTGTCCATAAAAGTTATGAACAGAATCGGTGACAAAGGGCAGCCTTGGTGGAGTCCAACCCTCACTGGAAACGTGTCCGACTTACTGCCGGCAATGCGGACCAAGCTCTGGCACTGAGCATACAGGGAGCGGACTGCCACAATCAGACAGTCCGATACCCCATACTCTCTGAGCACTCTCCACAGGACTTCCCGAGGGACACGGTCGAATGCCTTCTCCAAGTCCACAAAACACATGTAGACTGGTTGGGCAAACTCCCATGCACCCTCAAGGACCCTGCCGAGAGTATAGAGCTGGTCCACAGTTCCACGACCAGGACGAAAACCACACTGTTCCTCCTGAATCCGAGGTTCGACTATCCGGCGTAGCCTCCTCTCCAGTACACCTGAATAGACCTTACCGGGAAGGCTGAGGAGTGTGATCCCACGATAGTTAGAACACACCCTCCGGTTCCCCTTCTTAAAGAGAGGAACCACCACCCCGGTCTGCCAATCCAGAGGTACCGCCCCCGATGTCCACGCGATGCTGCAGAGTCTTGTCAACCAAGACAGTCCCACAGCATCCAGAGCCTTAAGGAACTCCGGGCGGATCTCATCCACCCCTGGGGCCTTGCCACCGAGGAGCTTTTTAACTACCTCAGCAACCTCAGCCCCAGAAATAGGAGAGCCCACCACAGATTCCCCAGGCACTGCTTCCTCATAGGAAGACGTGTTGGTGGGATTGAGGAGGTCTTCGAAGTATTCCCTCCACCGATCCACAACATCCGCAGTCGAGGTCAGCAGAACACCATCCTCGCCGTAGACGGTGTTGATAGTGCACTGCTTCCCCTTCCTGAGGCGGCGGATGGTGGTCCAGAATTGCTTCGAAGCCGTCCGGAAGTCGTTTTCCATGGCTTCCCCGAACTCCTCCTATGTCCGAGTTTTTGCCTCTGCGACCGCTGAAGCCGCACACCGCTTGGCCTGTCGGTACCTGTCCGCTGCCTCAGGAGTCCTATGAGCCAAAAGAACCCGATAGGACTCCTTCTTCAGCTTGACGGCATCCCTCACCGCCGATGTCCACCAACGGGTTCAAGGATTACCGCCACGACAAGCACCAACTACCTTGCGGCCACAGCTCCAATCAGCCGCCTCGACAATAGAGGCGCGGAACATGGTCCATTCGGACTCAATGTCCAGCACCTCCCTCGTGACATGTTCAAAGTTCTTCCGGAGGTGAGAATTGAAACTCTCTCTGACAGGAGACTCTGCCAGACGTTCCCAGCAAACCCTCACAATGCGTTTGGGCCTGCCAGGTCTGTCCGGCATCCTCCCCTACCATCGCAGCCAACTCACCACCAGGTGGTGATCGGTAGAAAGCTCCGCCCCTCTCTTCACCCGAGTGTCCAAAACATGAGGCCGCAAATCCGATGACACAACTACAAAGTTGATCATGGAACTGCGGCCTAGGGTGTCCTGGTGCCAAGTGCACATATGGACACCCTTATGTTTGAACATGGTGTTCGTTATGGACAATCTGTGACGGGCACAAAAGTCCAATAACAAAGCACCGCTCGGGTTCAGATCCGGGCAGCCATTCTTCCCAATCACGCCTCTCCAGGTTTGACTGTCGTTGCCAACATGAGCATTGAAGTCCCCCAGTAGAACGAGGGAATCACCCGAGGGAGCACTCTCAAGTACTCCCTCGAATGAATCCAAAAAGGGTGGGTACTCTGAGCTGCGGTTTGGCGCGTAAGCGCAAACCACAGTCAGGACCTGTTCCCCCACCCGAAGGCGGAGGGAAGCTACCCTCTCGTTCACTGGGTTGAACTCCAACATACAGGCTCTGAGCCGGGGGGAAACAAGAATTGCCACCCCAGCCCGTCGCCTCTCACTGCCGGCAACGCCAGAGTGGAAGAGAGTCCAGCCCCTCTCGAGAGAACTGGTTCCAGAGCCCTTGCTGTGCGTCGAAGTGAGTCCGACTATATCTAGCCGGAACTTCTCCACCTCGCGCACTAGCTCAGGCTCCTTCCCCCCCAGCGAGGTGACGTTCCACGTCCCAAGAGCCAGCTTCTGTAGCCGAGGATCGGACCGCCAAGTGCCCTGCCTTTGGCTGCCGCCCAGCTCACATCACACCCGACCTCTATGACCCCTGCTATGGGTGGTGAGCCCATTGGAGGGGGGACCCACGTTGCCTCTTCGGGCTGTGCCCGGCCGGGCCCCATGGGGACAGGCCCGGCCCGGCCACCAGGCGCTCGCCATCGTGCCCCACCTCCGGGCCTGGCTCCGGAGGGGGGCCCCGGTGACCCGCGTCCGGGCGAGGGAAATCTGGGTCCTTGGTTTTTGTATATCATGGAGGTTTTCGAGCTGCTCTTTGTCTGATCCCTCACCTAGGACCAGTTTGTCTTGGGAGACCCTACCAGGGGGCATAAAGCCCCCGTACAACATAGCTCGTAGGATCATTGGGACACGCAAACTCCTCTACCACGTTAAGGTGGCAGCTCAGAGAGGAGGACTATAGCATTAATAAACAAAAACTTACTTGGCTTGGACTAAAGTTGCAGCATGAAAGATGGACATGAAAAAACAAGTGTCAGGAATGTGAAGAGCATAAATGTGGGATGTCGCCAGAAAGACAAACTGAAAACAATGAACTTAAATACTACAGACATGATTAACGAAAACAGGTGCGTGACTCAAAACGTGAAACAGGTGCGTGACGTGACAGGTGAAAACTAATGGGTTGCTATGGTGACAAACAAGAGTGCATAATGAGTCCAAACGTGGAACAGGTGAAACTAATGGGTAACCGTGGAAACAAGACAAGGGAGTGAAAAGCCAGAAACTAAAGAGTCCAATAACTAAACAAAACAAAACATGACTAAAACAAAACATGATTACACAGACATGACAAAAACTTGGTTAAACCTGCACGCTTGGCTCTTGTGCCGTGTCTACAGTGGAGCTGCTAGGAAGCGACTTCCACAGTTATTATTATTATTAATAGTGGAAACAAGTTGAACAGTTGAATGCTTATGCATGCAAAGTTTTAAAATACTTCAAAGTGCACCTGCATTGTTTTGTGACCCAGTAAAATTAAAAACATGTGTTCTTTTCCAGACATATACCTTGTTACAGTAATTTTCTTAAGCAGGGGCGCTGTCAGGAATTTAGGTCTGCAGAACCCCCTGTAACTACCCCGCCCTGCCCTTTTCCACAAACCCACCCACACACACAGACTCAACACCAGCCAGTCAGGGGTCCGTAGAATTGTCCCCACTCTACCACCCACCACCACGCCCATGTTTAAAATTAATCTCAAAATCTCATCTCATCTCGTTCTTGTAGCCCCAATATCGTGTATTGTCCAATTGGCCTTATGTCATCAACATATCTGAACCATTGTCTCAGATTGGTTAATTTTTAGGGAGTCCGGTGCTAAACTTTCCACTTTTATGTACATGTTGGCCACAATAATGGAGACCGGTGAGACTACAGCAACATCAACCCTTTTGTGACGACCTCCAGGTAACACACCCACCAGAGACATATAGTAGGAAAACACCACACCTAAAAGCTTGAGGGTCTGAGTGTGGTGGTCACCCTGGTTAGGCTCTGGGAACTAACCCTTTCAGTGTCGTTGAGTTGTTTTACGGAGGAATTGTTTTGTAAAGATAACATGACATCTCTTAAAAATGTCATTTTTACTTTTGCTTTTAAAATGACAACATGTATGGCGGCATGTGTGGACGCAGCGGGCACTCTGTCCCCAAGCTTGGAAATTTACACCAGACTGGCTATGATTCTGTAAAGCAGAGGTGTCAAACTCATTTTAATTGGGGGCCGTATTGCAATTATGGCTGCCCTCAGAGGGTCGTTTGCATCAATGAATATGTATGAATACAAACGTAAAATTGTAGGAACGCCTTGTAAGAACGCATTATGTAAAAATGGTGCAATATGTTATCATGGAATACATTTTCATTTCATTATGTAATAACACTACTATTTGTAATTAAATTCTTGAATGCATTTTGTAAATCTTGAATATTGCAGAAGTTATTGCATAATGTGGATGCTGCACTGTTTTTGACTACAATTTAATAAAAAGCAATGTATCAAATGTTTATATGTTTGAAAAACAGAAACATGCAATTAGTAATTGATGGAATAAAAAACATTTCATATTTGTACATTTTGATTTTAGTGTCATGTAATCATGTATCATAATGTCAAGTAAGGTATATATATATACATATATATACATATATATATATATATATATATATATATATATATATATATATATATATATATATATATATAATATATATATATATATATATATATATACATACAGTACAGGCCAAAAGTGTTGTGTTTTTATTTCCCTGCCTTCTCTTGTGTTGTGATGTGTTTCCGCATCTCATTAGTATCCAGCAAGGGGCGGACACTAAGGCACACCTGCAACCTATTTCCACCGAGGACTATTTAAGCTCACCTCCCACAGCTGGCTCTTGTCGGTTAATTTATCCTGCACCTTCCACGTGCACGTGCCTGCTTTGCCTCGTCAGTCCTGGTATGTTGTTTTTCCTTAGTCCTGTAATTCCTAACGTTGTTGTGTTTGTTTCCTAGCCTCCTTGAGGCAACAAGGACTTTACCCTGTGTTTTAATGTGCCCTGGCTTCTCCCCCTGCCGACCACTGAGGAACCTGTTTCATTTAAGTATTCATGGTGTGCACTTCTGCCCCATCGCTTTTTGTTACACTTTTTGGACTCATTAAATGTATTCCCTTTTTGTTATTCAAACTTGCCTCTCGTCTCTGCATCCCGGGGTCACCCCCTTGACCAGTTCCTAACATTATAACCGACCACATCATGGACCTCGCAGAGATCGACCCGGTCAGAAGATCTCTTGACCAACAGGCCAAGAGACTAGGCCAACAGGAAGAACAGTTTGGCGTGCTTGGGGCCTGCGTTAACGCCATTGCGGAACGCCAGAACGCTCGCCTTAATATCTTGGAGACAAAGCTGGGAAGTGTACTCACCACGCTGCAGGCGATGTCTCCCCCCACGGCCGACCCAGCAGTAGCGCTGAGCCATCCTCGACCCGCAGATATTCCGTTGCCTGACGACACCTCTCCTACTACGTGTCCACCACTCTCCAAGCCCGAGCGATTCTCCGGCGAGTCAGGTGACGTGCGGTCCTTCCTCACCCAGTGTGAAATTTTTTTTTGAACTATTGCCCACTTCTTTTTACACTGAAAAGGCTCGTGTGGCTTTTGTTATGTCCCATATGAGTGGCCGGGCTTCCGCCTGGGCCACCGCGGAATGGACACGTCAATCTCCCGTATGTGCCTCGTATGCCGCTTTTGCCAAGGCCATGGAGAACATTTTCCAGCGCGAAAGACCAGGACGTGAAGCAGCGCGGGCATTACTTCGTCTACAGCAAGGACAGCGGAGCGTCACGGACTTCGCCATCGAATTCCGAAGGCTCGCAGCTGAGAGCGGATGGCCCACTTCCACATTGGTGGACGTTTTTTCCCTCGGTCTGGCTGATCGAGTCCGAAGACATATGATCCCGCTCAAAACTCCCGACAGCCTCGACGAGCTAGTCGCTCTGGCGGGGAGGATTGAAAATCGCCTCGTTGACTGGGAGAGAGAGAGGTTCCGACGCCAGGAACTCTGCTCTTTGACGCATAGTCGGAGTGGCCACGAAGCGCATCAAGCATTCACACCGATACCCAGTGTCGATGCCCTGCCGATATCACTGGAAGAGAAACCGATGCAGCTCGGTGGAAATCGTCTCTCTCTAGCTGAGCGAGATCGTCGCCTTCGCCTCCAGCTGTGTTTATATTGCGGCAAAGCGGAGCATCGCCTCTCCCACTGTCCTCATCGTCCTGACCGCCGCCGCACTCAAGCGACGCATCCTCTGCGCACCCGAGCGCCGCCTCCCCTGCGCACCCGAGCGTCGCCTCCCCTGCGCACCCGAGCGTCGCCTCCTCTGCGCACCCGAGCGTCGCCTCCTCTGCGCACCCAAGCGTCACCTCCTCTGCACACCCAAGCGTCTCCTCCGCTGCGCACTCAAGCGTCGCCGCCTCGCCGCATTCCAGCGTGACTTCCCCCAGCGACCGACCATGCTCCTCTACTGTCAGCTACAGGTCAGACGCTGTCCAGACTTCAAATCTCGGGTACGCTTACCTGGGATAAAGACCAGGAATTGGACATTAGGGCTCTTATTGATTCGGGTGCTGACGATAATTTCATCGATGAGTCCGTAATTAAGCGTTTGTCTATACCCGTTGCTAAGTTACATAAACCAAGAGTAGTCCGATCCCTCGACGGGGGCCACCTGGCGAGTGTTATCCATCATACCCTTCCGTTATCTCTCCAATTATCTGGTAACCATTTTGAATCAATAATTTTTCTGGTAATTCCCTCTCGTTCTGCTCCAGTTGTGCTTGGGCTTACCTGGTTATCTAAACACAATCCCCATATTGACTGGGCTAAAGCTACAATAATTAGCTGGGGTATTTCTTGTCATTCTCATTGTCTGCGGTCCGCATGCCCTCGCACAGGGTCATCGCGTGTCGTCACCGAGGAGGTCATTGATTTGTTGGTGGTGCCCACTGCTTATCACGACCTTAAAGACATTTTTAGCAAAGATCGAGCCTTGTCGTTACCTCCACACCGTCCCTACGATTGCGGTATTGATCTCCTCCCTGGTGCTACACTCCCTTCTTCGCGTCTATACAACATTTCCCGACACGAAAGACAGTCACTAGAGGACTATATCACCACTTCACTTGCATCTGGTCTTATCCGTCCATCCAACTCTCCACTACCCGCCGGGTTCTTTTTTGTGGAAAAGAAGGATAAGACACTTCGCCCCTGCATCAATTACCGTGCCCTCAATAATATTACTGTTGAGAATAAATACCCGCTACAACTTCTAGACTCTACTTTCAACCCACTACACAATGCTAGACATTTCACGAAATTGGACCTCCGCAATGCTTACCACTTAGTCAGAATTAAGCAAGGAGATGAATGGAAAACTGCCTTCAACACACCACTTGGACATTTTGAATACCTTGTCATGCCTTTCGGCCTCACCAATGCTCCTGCCGTCTTTCAGGGCCTCATAAATGATGTCCTGCGTGACATGGTCGACCGTTTCGTGGTAGTTTATTTAGACGATATCCTCGTTTTCTCGCCTACCCCTGAACTACACATCCAGCATATTCGCTTAGTACTCCAACGCCTTCTCGAAAATCGTCTGTACGTCAAGGCTGAGAAGTGCGTTTTTCATACTGAGTCTGTTCCGTTTTTGGGTTTTATTGTTGAGAGGGGTCAACTCCGGGCAGATCCGGCGAAGATCCAGGCAGTGGTTGATTGGCCCACACCCACTTCTAGAAAGCACCTTCAAAGGTTTGTAGGTTTCGCTAATTTTTATCGTCGTTTTATCCGTAATTTTAGTCGAGTAGTGATACCATTAACGAAACTAACTTCCATTAAGCTTCCGTTTTTGTGGACCTCAGAGACTCAGTCTGCTTTTGAGAAACTTAAGTCTTTGTTCACCTCTGCACCTGTTCTGGTCCATCCTAACATATCCTCTCAATTTTTTGTCGAGGTTGACGCATCTGACTCCGGCGTGGGGGCTGTTCTCTCCCAGCGCTCCACCTCCGACCAGAGGCTGCCTTCTCACGCCGCCTGACTCCTGCAGAACGAAATTATGATATTGGCAATAGAGTGCTACTTGCCGTAGTGTTGGCACTACAAGAATGGAGGCACTGGCTGGAGGACTCGGAGACCCCGTTTGTGGTGTTCACAGACCACAAAAATCTATCCTCTATTCGTACTGCTCAACGGCTCAATCCTAGACAAGCAAGGTGGGCGTTGTTTCTAGCCAGATTTAATTTTACCATGACCTTCCGCCCCGGTTCACAGAATGGCAAACCAGACGCCCTGTCGAGGATGTACTCCTGCCCCGAGGAAGAGGTCAAGACTGAGACGATCATCCCCCCATCACGTGTACTGGGAGCGTTGCAGTGGGACATTGAAGGCCGCGTCAAGGAGGGACTCAAAGACGTTCCTTTTCCTAAGAACTGCCCTCAGGGGCGTTTGTTTGTGATTCCAGAGCTCCGTCCTGAAGTACTGAACTGGGCCCACAGCTCCAAGGTCGCCTGCCACCCGGGCATAACCCGTACGTTTTTCCTCCTATCCCAGCGCTTCTGGTGGCCTACTTCCAGGGCTGACACAAAGGACTTCGTATCGGCCTGTGCCACTTGTGCCCGTAATAAGGCTTCACACCGGGCACCAGCTGGTCTTCTGCGCCCGCTTCCCATTCCCTCCCGCCCGTGGTCCCATGTGGCATTGGACTTCGTCACAGGACTTCCACCATCCAAGGGCAACAGGGTGATATTGACCTTGGTGGACCGTTTTTCCAAGATGGCCCATTTCGTCGCTCTTGCCAAGTTGCCCTCTGCACTCGAGACTGCAGAACTGCTCGTACGCCATGTTTTCCGGCTACATGGTATCCCGGTGGATGTGGTTTCGGACAGAGGTCCACAATTCTCGTCTGCTGTTTGGAAGGCGTTCTGCAAAGCATTAAGAGCATCACCCAGCCTTTCTTCAGGATATCACCCACAGACTAACGGTCAGACTGAACGCACTAATCAAGACCTGGAGGCCGCCATCCGCTGCGTCTGCCACCAGCAGCCGGCATCCTGGGCGTTCAGTCTACCATGGATAGAGTACGCTCATAATACGCTCATCAGCTCTGCTACAGGCATGTCACCGTTTCACTCTGCCTACG
This sequence comes from Nerophis lumbriciformis, assembly GCF_033978685.3. NCBI lineage: Eukaryota > Metazoa > Chordata > Actinopteri > Syngnathiformes > Syngnathidae > Nerophis > Nerophis lumbriciformis. The sequence goes on from NC_084561.2 coordinate 33,736,796, forward strand.
GGTACCAACCTCCCGCTTTTCCTTCTCTGGAATCAGAGGTAGCTGTCCCATCGGTGGCGGCCCACCTGCACCGCGCACATCAAGCCTGGCGCAACACCCGCTCTGCACTGCTACGCACATCAGAGCGCAACCAGCGCATCGCTAACCACCACGGCAGCACAGCACCAGACTACAGGCCCGGTCAGAAGGTGTGGTTGTCGTCTCAGGATCTTCCTCTCCAAGTGGACTCAAGGAAACTCCAGCCTAGATTTATTGGTCCTTATTCCATTGAGCGTATCATCAATCCCTCTGCCGTTCAATTACGCCTTCCCGACTCCCTAAGGATACATCCCTCATTCCACGTCTCTCTAATCAAGCCCGTTTCCACCAGTCCCCTGAGTCCTCCAGAGGTGCCTCCTCCACTTTCCAGGCTTATTGATGGCCATCCGGCATTCTCTGTCAAGGCCATTCTCAATGTGAGGAGAAGGGGCAGTGGTTTCCAGTATCTGGTGGACTGGGAGGGCTACGGCCCCGAGGACCGATCCTGGGTCTTGCGTTCCCTTATCTTAGACCCTACACTTTTAAATACATTTTATGATCGTTTTCCAGAGAAGCCAGGTAAGCCGCCAGGTGGCGCCCATTAAGTGGGGGGGGGGGGTTTGTTATTCAAACTTGCCTCTCGTCTCTGCATCCCGGGGTCACCCCCTTGACCAGTTCCTCACAAAAAGTTTGGAAACACCTTCTCCTCATTCAATGTGTTTTCTTTATTTTCATGACTATTTACATTGTAGATTGTCACTGAAGGCATCAAAGCTATGAATGAACACATGTGGAGTTATGTACTTAACAAAAAAAAAAGGTGAAAAAACTGAAAACATGTTTGATATTCTAGTTTCTTCAAAATAGCCAACCTTTGCTTTGATTACTGCTGTGCACACTCTTGGCATTCTCTCGATGAGCTTCAAGCACACCTGTGAAGTGAAAACCATTTCAGGTGACTACCTCTTGAAGCTCCTTTAGATGCCTTCAGTGACAATATATAATGTAAATAGTCACGAAAATAAAGAAAACGTATTGAATGAGAAGGTGTGTCCAAACTTTTGGCCTGTACTATATATATATATATATATATATATATATACACAATTAAATATATCTTCCAACATATATACGCATTGGTTATTTTTCATATAGTAATAGAGGACATATTGCATGCAGTACATGTTCTGTCAAAATTAAAAGAACAAATACATTTAGCCAAGAAAGTGCTTTATTACTTACAGGCCACATAAAATAATGTGGCGATCCAAATCTGGCCCCTGTGCCTTAAGTTTGATACCTGTGCTGTAAAGGATGGATCAGTACAAATTGTCACTTGCGAAGTGACACATGAGGGGACTATGAAGATTAAACTGAGGCTGTCAAGCGATTAAAATATTTAATCGTGATTAATCACATTTTGGTTAAAGTTAACTCAAAATTAATCACAGAAGTGTTTTCAAGTTTTTAGTACAATGACTGGACAATTAGTTTGCTTTAATTAATTTTTTTTCAAACATTATGCTTTTTTTTTTTATAGGACACTTATGCTTTTAATGACAATTTAAAAAAAAATGCCTGCAGTGCTTTGATATCTTGCCAGATTTTGTAGGAATATGTAATTATTTTTTCTGCTGTAGGAGCACTTGTATTCAGAGGAGGAGCTCCACCATGTTTGCATACCAGTTTCATGCATTAATACTGTCACAAGGTCTTAAACTTCTCTATTTAATAATAAAGTGTAATATTTAGCCTGCTAAACATTCTGTATGTAAGGACTATCAACTAGAACATGTTAAAAAATAATCTACACTTTATTTTCAATCTACCAGAAAATGTTGCCCTCTACATCCCTCAACTGATGTACTGGCTTTTATTTCGGTAGAATTATCACAGATTAAATTACAAAACCCAAATTCAGTGAAGTTGGCACGTTGTGTAATTCATAAATAAAAAGACAATACAATGATTTTCAAATACTTTTCAAGTTATATTCAATTGAATAAACTGCAAATACAAGATATTTAATGTTCGAACTGGGAAACGTAATTTTGTTTTTGCAAATAATCATTAAATTAGAACTTAATGGCAGCAACACATTGCAAAAAAGTTGGCACAGGGGCATTTTTACCACTGTGTTACATGGTATTTCCTTTTAACAACACTCAGTAAATGTTTGAGAACTCAGGAGACCAATTTTTTAAGCTTTTCGGGTAGTTGAGAAGTAGTTGGAGTTGGAGGTGCTGATGAGCGGACACAGCAGACAAAGACACTTTGCTGAAAAGCAAAAGCCTCTGCACATTTTATGAAAATAAAACAGTGTTATACCCTGAATTCCTGGCTCTCATGGCAGGGTGTGGTGGTCCGAAGAACCCACTAGAGGGCAACCTCTACAGTAGCCTTTTCTTTCTCCATTTCTGCTCCCTATTCTCCCGCTTGTGGCTTATCGTTAACCAGTGAACACAGCTACATTTTCTATGTTTCGTAATGGATCGAGGGTCAACAAGGAGACGTGCACGTTAATCGCGTGTCAAAAAAATTTGCGCCATTAAAGGAACTTATAGTAAATGCGTTAACTTTGACCGCTCTAATTTAAATATAATTGCGTGATACAAACAGTTGATGCAAGCTACTATCTTTAAACAATCTAACAATAGAGATGTCCGATAATGGCTTTTTTGCCGATATCCGATATTCCGATATTGTCCAACTCTTAATTACCGATTCCGATATCAACCAATACCGATATATACAGTCGTGGAATTAACACATTATTATGCCTAATTTTGTTGTGATGCCCCGCTGGATGCATTAAACAATGTAACTTTACCATGAATTGATTAACGTGGACCCCGACTTAAACAAGTTGAAAAACTTACTTGGGTGTTACCATTTAGTGGTCAATTGTACGGAATATGTACTGTACTGTGCAATCTACTAATACAAGTTTCAATCAATCAATCAAAAACAAGGTTTTCCAAAATAAGAGAACAACTTCAACTCAAGTTATGGAAAAAAGTGCCAACATGGCACTGCCATATTTATTACTGAAGTCACGAAGTGCATTATTTTTTTTAACATGCCTCAAAACAGCAGCTTGGAATTTGAGACATGCTCTCCCTGAGATAATCCTGATACCCATTACAACTATGGGAAATACTATCCTTTGACTTTCACAAAGTGCATTATTTTTTTATTTTTTTTAAACATGCCTCAAAACAACAGCTACAAAAACAATGAAGGCACACAGCTTCAGTCCAGAGTATACTAGAGCATACTTGCCAACCTTGAGACCTCCGAATTCGGGAGATGGGAGGTGGGGGGGGCGGGGTTGAGGTGGGCGCAGGCGGGGTTTGGTGGTAGCAGGGGTGTATATTGTAGCGTCCCGGAAAAGTTAGTGCTGCAAGGGGTTCTGGGTATTTGCTCTGTTGTGGTTATGTTGTGTTACGGTGTGAATAGTCTCCCAAAATTTGTTTGTCATTCTTGTTTGGTGTGGGTTCACAGTGTGGCGCATATTTGTAACAGTGTTAAAGTTGTTTATACGGCCACCCTCAGTGTGACCTGTATGGCTGGTGCATAAAGCCGTAGATATTAAGTGAAGGGGCCGGCACGCAAAGGCAGTGCCTTTAAGGTTTATTGCCGCTCTGTACTTGACCCTACGACCGTGTACACAGGAGCGTATGAAACTGATACCGATAATCTTGAATTTACGATATTATATTTTAAAGCATTTATCAGCCGATAATATCGGCAGTCCGATATTATTGGACATCCCTATCTAACAAAATTGTAGATTTGTACACTTCTGCCAAACAATAATAAGGTATTTTCTTATGTTTTTCCCTTTAAAAAACGCATAAAAATCATTGTTTTACCCAGAAATGGACAGTACATGCATATCTATACATTAAGTGGATACATATGTCACTCAATAATTAAAAAGGGCTAGTCAATCCATTTTTTATACTGCTTGTCTTCATTAGTGTCTCTAGTGAGTTGGAGCTAAATTGAACGAGAGGCCAATCACATGATCATACAACCATCCACAGTCTTATTTTCACCTATGGACCATTCAGAGTCTAACACATTGGCGCCAAACCCATGGGTGCTTCGGGGCCCGAGTACCCACGGACAATGCCGAGCACCCACATGGGATTGATGGCAAATTCTTTCTCACCACCAAGCAAAAACTGCGCATGCTCAGAAAAGTAGAGTCACATTTACCGCCCGTCCGAGCACCCACAGGTAGAAATGTAGATCTGCGCCTATAGTCTGACATCATATCATCGGCGGTCATTCGAACGAGTATGACGATCCCCTGGTAGGGGTGTATCCCTTTATGGAGGATGCCTGTGCGTGACTTTGTTTAACGTGGGGAGACTGGTGCACAGACAGTCACCACACGATCCTTGACAGAATCGGGTCAGGGTCCAGTGGCATGGAGTCCAAGACAACTGAGGACCCTTTTCTGCTGCAGCCTTCTTCCGCCATCACAGCCGTTGTGGTAGTTCTTAAATCTACCGTCTTCCGTCTGCTCCGCCGTAGAGGTCTTTACCGTATCCCTGGCTAGGGGGAAGTCAGGTACTAGGCCTTTGCCAAGGGCCACCTGCGGTAACAGTAGTAAAGTGGTTAACCTCCTAGTGCCCCAAGACCCCATAGAGGAGCCTCCACTGCCGGATGCACTTTAACGTCATGCCCATGACACATGGTCTGACATACAACATCTAATTCAGCTAGTATATGTATTTGGCATATACATACAGAGTCGACATGCAAAATCCACACCGAGATGCCAAAATGGAGCGCTCCAGTCTGGGAGGCCAACGTGCGGCCAAGAGAGGCTTGTGCGATAGCTGCTTGAGATGACTGATTCACTGAGGAGTATGTGCAAAATCCATTTACCTTTTACTTTAGAGAAATCCTGTTATATTCCCTCAGGATGAGCATAATCCTACTTTGAAGTCCTCTGTGGCTGCATAGGTTTCTAAAAGCGGTGCAAAAAAGTATTAGGTTGTCAACACCGTGGGGAATTCATATATGTTCTGTTCAGTTTCCAACATGCTTATAATACAATTACAATACAATGCATCACCTTTAAATAGACCCCCTTTTTAGACCAGTTGATCTGCCGTTTCTTTTCTTTTCTCCTCTGACCCCCTCTCCCTTGTGGGGGGACACAGGTCCGGTGGCCATGGATGAAGTGCTGGCTGTCCAGAGTCGGGACCCGGGGTGGACCGCTCGCCTGTTGGGGACATCTCTGCATTGCTGACCCGTCTCCGCTCGGGATGGTCTCCTGCTGTCCCCACTTTGGACTGGACTGTCACTATTATGTTAGATCCACAATGGACTGGACTTTCACAATATTATGTCAGACCCACTCGACGTCCATTGCATCCGGTCTCCCCTAGAGGGGGGGTTACCCACATCTGCAGTTCTCTCCAAGGTTTCTCATAGTCATTCTCATCGACGTCCCACTGGGTTGTGAGTTTATCCTTGCCCTTATGTGGGCTCTGAACCGCGGATGTCGTTGTGGTTTGCGCAGCCCTTTGAGACACTTGTGATTTAGGGCTGTATAAATAAACATTGATTGATTGATGATTGACCTTATTTCCAGTTGTACATCCAAAAAGTAGTAGGAAGAAGCAGAGCTTATTTAATCTTACGCCTTTTCATATTGTAGCAGTTTTATCCCATTTCTTTGTTCTCTTTGTAACAGAACAGTGAATACATAAATAGATAAATATACAATAAGTAAGTACCGTATTTTCCGGACTATAAGGCGCACTTAAAAAAATGTTTTTTCTCAAAACTCGACGGTGTGCCTTACAACTTAATGTGAGGAATAAGTTTTGTTGAGTTTACCCACCTTGAAGCTATTTGATTTGGTACATGGCGTAATGATAAGTGTGACCAGTAGATGGCGGTCAAACATAAGAGATAAGTGTAGGCACTATGATGGCAATATCATCCATCCATCCATCCATTTTCTACCGCTTGTCCCTTTTTGGGGTCGCGGGGGCTGCTGGAGCCTATCTCAGCTGCATTCGGGCGGAAGGCGGGGTACATCCTGGACAAGTAGCCACCTCATCGCAGATGATGGCAATATGACTCAAGTAAAAAACACCAACATTTTATATGTTCCATTGAAAATATAGAACATTACACACGGCGCTCAAAAATCTATCAAAATGTTTCAGTATAACTTTGGTAAGCTATGAAGTTGCACCGCTTGATGGATTGCTCTGTGCTTCAACATACGAGTATTGTTATGGTGTGTGTATAAGGCAAGACATATTATCTGGCGTTTTGTTCCACAATATTATGCAAAAGTAACTTTTCTTACCTTCTGGTACCTGCTGATCTGTATTTGGGATCTGCATAAATTCTGGAAAATTGCGCGCATCCGCCTTTGTAGTCGGACGCCGTAGTCGATAAGCTTCTTCTTTTTATCTATCTTCTTGTTATGGGACATTCATCCTCCGCTGTTGCCATTTCTAATATTAAGTAGTGTAAAGTTCTTACTTATATCTGTCAGTAAACTCGCCATGAAAGCGCTAAAACATACCGGTGTAGTGAGTTTACATTATTCACCCAAGGAACTTTAGTTATTTGAGTTCTGGTCGGACGGTTTTTCACGGGACACATTTACGGTGTTGTTGTTTCCGGATGAGGAAATGCTGCTCCGTTATCGATTCACGTAAAGTCTGAATGTCATTAAAACAGTTAGCTCCATCTTTTGACACTTCTTCCACTCCCGTCCTTGCACGCTACACCGCTACAACAAAAATGACGGGGAGAAGACGCTGCCGAAGGTGAGCCACGTAAATAAGACCGCCCACAAAACGGCACATCCGGAAGCGACTGTCAGAAAACGGCTTGAAGATGACCTGTAAAACATAATCTATGCAAAATTTTGACCAAAGAACCACCATTACATGTTATGTAGACCACAAGGAAGTGTTTTGCATTCAGAAAAAAAAAACAATAATACCGCGTTTTTCGGACTATAAGTCGCAGTTTTTTTCATAGTTTGGCCGGGCTCCAGTGCGACTTATATATGTTTTTTTCCTTTTTTATTATGCATTTTGGGCAGGTGCGACTTATACTCCGGTGCGACTTATACTCCGAAAAATACGGTAATATGACCCCTTTAATGCGCCCTATAATTCGGTGCGCCTTATATATGAAAAAAGAACAAAAATAGACCATTCATCGGCAGTGCGCCCTATGGTCTGTAAACTACGGTACACAAATAATAAATACATAAATAATAATTATCTAATTTTTTTAAAGGTTATGTTTATTGCATTTCTTCTTCTTTGTACTTTGTGAACAGTTGTAGTTTGAACAGTTTCTTCAACTGAATCATATTAGTGCTTTTTTTTATTTCCTTACTTAATTAATTCCATAATTTAATTCCACAAATACAGATATGCTAAAGGCCTTAAGTGTTGTTTGTGCATACAAATTATTTAAATTAGATTTTTCTCTAAGGTTATATTTCTTCTTTTTTGTTGAGAAGAATTGTTGTACATTCTTGGGTAGCAAATTATTGTTTGCTTTGTACATAATTTTTGCTGTTTGCAAATGCACCAAATTGTTGAATTTCAATATTTGTGATTCAATAAATAAAGGGTTTTTGTATGTTTTCTATATCCAACATTATGTATTATTCTAATTGGTCTTTTTAGTAACACCGTTTTGAAGTTGTTTCCCCATTGTAATGTTACACAGTGCCCCTCGGTGGTGATTTAAGGAAATAATTTCAGTTGGAATCGCCCTCATTTTCTATTGGCTGTCAATGTCACCTGATAAAGGTCGAAGGTCAGAGCAGCCATCTTGTTTTTCCATTGTATGTGAGACAATGTGCTCTACGAACATTTCCCTCTGAAGCTTTGCGTCTTCGTTGTTGAGCCTTGAAGAAGCTTTGTTTGTAAGTGTATCCAACATAATACGTTGCATTGATGGTGTATACTAGTGATGGGTTGATGAGGCGTCATGAAGCGTTTCGACACATTGCAAAACTGTATTGATACTGTGTCGATACTGTGTCACTAAATACTGACATCTGCTGGACATTAAAAATCCCTACAGGCAACCTATGGACCAACTCAACTGACACTGATTTTATGACCTAGTATATACAATAATATAAACTAAGTCATTGTATTTCAATTAGGATTATTTCTAGAGATAAATGCATTCAAATGTAATATCGGAAATTATCGGTATCGTTTTTTTTTATTATCGGTATTGGTTTTTTTTGTTTTTTGTTTTTAAATCAACATAAAAAACACAAGATACACTTACAATTAGTGCACCAACCCAAAAAACCTCCCTCCCCCATTTACACTCATTCACACAAAAGGGTTGTTTCTTTCTGTTATTAATATTCTGGTTCCTACATTATATATCAATATATATATCAATACAGTGTGCAAGGGATACAGTCCGAAAGCACACTTGATTGTGCGTGCTGCTGGTCCACTAATAGTACTAACCTTTAACACTTCATTTGACTCATTTTCATTAATTACTAGTTTCTATGTAACTGTTTTTATATTGTTTAACTCTTTTTTATTCAAGAAAATGTTTTTAATTTATTTAACTTATTTTATTTGATTAATTTTTTAAAAAAGTACCTCATCTTCACCATACCTGGTTGTCCAAATTAGGCATAATAATGTGTTAATTCCACGACTGTATATATTGGTTGATATCGGTATCGGTTGATATCGGTATCGGTAATTAAAGAGTTGGGCAATATCGGAATATTGGCAAAAAGCCATTATCGGACATCCCTAATTATTTCATATTTTCATTTAAATAAAAATAGGTTTTTATCTTTTTTAGATATACCGTATTTTCCGCACTATAAGGCGCACCTAAAAACCACAAATTTTCTCAAAAGCTGACAGTGCGCCTTATAACCCGGTGCGCTTTATTACGATTCATTTTCATAAAGTTTCGATCTCGCAACTTCGGTAAACAGCCGCCATCTTTTTTCCCGGTAGAACAGGAAGCGCTTCTTCTTCTACGCAAGCAACCGCCAAGGTAAGCACCCGCCCCCATAGAACAGGAAGCGCTTCTTCTTCTACTGTAAGCTACCACCCGCCCCCGGAAGAAAAAGAAGCGCGCGGATATTTCGTTTCATTTCCTTTGTGTGTTTACATCTGTAAAGACCAGACTACAAAATGGCTCCTACTAAGCGACACGCTTATAACGCAGAATTTAAACTTAAGGCAATAAGTCATGCCGAAGAACACGGAAATAGAGCAGCAGCAAGAGAATATAACATAAATGAATCAATGGTGCGTAGGTGGAGGAAGCAAGAAGATGACCTGCGCCAGGTAAAGAAGACAAAACAGAGTTTCCGAGGGAACAAAGCAAGATGGCAACTGTTGGAGGACGAACTCGAACAGTGGGTTGTTGAGCAGAGAGCAGCAAGCAGAAGTGTCAGCACCATCACTATTCGAATTAAGGCAACAACGCTAGCAAGCGAACTTCACCTGGATGATTTTAAAGGTGGTGCTTCTTGGTGTTTCCGGTTTATGAAAAGACGCAATCTCTCCATCCGCACACGGACCACTATTTCACAGCAACTGCCTAACGACTTTAAAGAAAAGCTGGCTACTTTCCGTGCATATTGTAAAAACAAGATAGCTGAAAAAAAGATCCGGCCAGAGAACGTTATCAACATGGACGAGGTTCCACTGACTTTTGATATTCCTGTGAACCGCACTGTTGATACAACGGGAGCACGTACGGTGAATATTCGCACCACAGGGAATGAGAAGTCGTCCTTCACTGTGGTTCTAGCTTGCCATGCTAATGGCCAGAAACTTCCTCCCATGGTGATATTCAAAAGGAAGACCTTGCCAAAAGAGACCTTTCCAGCCAGCGTCATCATAAAAGCTAACTCGAAGGGATGGATGGATGAAGAAAAGATGAGCGAGTGGTTAAGGGAAGTTTACGCGAAGAGGCCGGGTGGCTTTTTTCACACAGCTCCGTCCATGTTGATATACGACTCTATGCGCGCCCACATCACAGATGGTGTCAAAAAACAAGTGAAGCACACAAATACAACACTCGCCGTCATTCCGGGTGGATTAACCAAAGAACTCCAACCGCTGGATATTGGTGTCAACAGGGCATTCAAATCACGACTGCGAACGGCGTGGGAACAATGGATGACCGAAGGCGAACACACCTTCACTAAGACGGGCAGACAGCGCCGGACGACATACGCCAACATTTGCCAGTGGATCGTAAATGCCTGGGCAGATATTTCGGTCACAACTGTGGTCCGAGCTTTCCGGAAGGCAGGATTCACAGAACTACTGGACAACAACAGCGACACTGACTCCGATGACTTCGACGAGACGGAACCGGCCATTTTGGATCCCACGCTTGCGCAACTTTTCAATTCGGACACCGAAGACGAAGAATTCGAAGGATTTACGAATGAAGAATAACTTCAGAAAGTGAGCGCTATGTTTATTTTGTGTGTTGTGACATTAACGTTCGAGCAACATTATGTTGCTATTGCTCTACACCATTTTGAATTTTACTATGTTTGTGATTGCACATTTGCGTACATTTTGGGACAGAGTTGTTATTAAAGTTTGACTGAACTATCTGACTGTTTTTTTGACATTCCCTTTAGCGCAGCGTAGGCGCGGCTTATAATCCGGGGCGGCTTATTGGTGGACAAAGTTATGAAATATGCAATTCATTGAAGGTGCGGCTAATAATCCGGTGCGCCTTATAGTGCGGAAAATACGGTAATCTAATGTGAACATGTATCATAACATGAAAATCTAAGATAACGTGTTGTGAACGAGGATGCTTGTGGACTGGGAATGTTTTTTTGTTAGTTTTTTTTACACATTTTTATTTAAAAAAAAAAGTTTTTCCAACGTATTCAATTTTAGACGATTTCTCTTCTTAGTTATTATTTCTCCGGCTGACAGCATTGAGGAGGTGGATTTGTTAATGTACGACAATTCGTACAAATGAGACATTTAACCTGCAGAAAATATGAATAGTAAACTAAGAATCATTTTGAAGAGATTTTGAATTCTAATAGATCAAGTGGAAACTTTGAGAGAACAGGATGAAACGACAAGGAATTTAACACAAATAAAAAATTTTCCGATATATGATCAAAATATTCCCACAAGGCGGAAATCTATCTTTTTGCCTGAGGCTGTTCCTTGATATCCGACGACGATAAATTAGAAATGACCAACGACAGAAGTGCGACGATTCTGTTGGCAGCAGCATGTCGTTGACAGATGCGCTTCCTTATAAAAACACAGTTTGGCGCGCAGGCGTCAGTGCGACACACTTCGCGTATCGGTCACGTGACCCAAACGACTCATGATCGGTCACGTGACTTTCTAAAAGCGGTACGCGCACCGACACAGGGTTTTGCTCTGTGAGCTCGACGCATGCGCCGATGCACCGGTGTTGCCGGACCCATCACTAGTGTATACTTGTTACAATATATAAGCTATAAGAGGAGGTCCTTCAACCCTTTGTGGTATTTCTTGCACTCCTGGGTTGAACACTCTTTTTTGATTGATTGAAACTTTTATTAGTAGATTGCACAGTTCAGTACATATTCCGTACAATTGACCACTAAATGGTAACACCTGAATAAGTTTTTCAACTTGTTTAAGTCGGGGTCCACGTAAATCTATTCATGGTGCAAATATATACTATCAGCATAATACAGTCATCACACAAGTTAATCATCAGAGTATATACATTGAATTATTTACATTAGAATCAGAATCAGAATCAGAATCAGCTTTATTGTCATTACGCAAGGTAACGAGATTGAGGCCATTCCATACAGTGCGATGTGTGCATGCTAGAAAAACAATGTGCAAATATATAAAAATATAAAAAATGTAGAAGTGCAATGAATATGGTGTGAAATTAATATATACATGGAAAAAAAAAAAAAAAAAAAAAAAAAAAACAGGGTGGTTGGTGGAATGGGTTATTGCACCGAAGAGAAGGCAGTTATGAGGGACAATGGGGCAGTCCGTTCAGGATGGTTATGGCCCTGGGGAAGAAGCTGTTCTTTAGCCTGTTTGTTTTGGTTTTAATGCACCTGTAGCGCTTCCCAGAGGGCAGCAGGTGGAACAGGTCAGAGCCAGGGTGGGTGCTGTCCTTGATGATGGCACTGGCTCTGTTGAGGCAGCGGGAGGTGTAGATGTCCGTCAGAGAGGGGAGAGGGCGGCCGATGATCTTCTGAGCCGTCTTGACCACTCTTTGCAGCCTCTCCCTGTCTGCTGCAGTGCAGCTGCCGTACCATACCGTAATACAGTAGGTCAGCAGGCTCTCGATGGACGAGCGGTAGAAGGTCAGCAGCAGGTCAGGCTTCAGGTTGTACTTCCCGAGGACTCTAAGGAAGTGTAGCCGCTGCTGAGCCTTCTTGATGATTGATGTGGTGTTGACTGTCCAGGAGAAGTCATTAGAGATGTGGACTCCAAGGTACCTGAAGGTGTGGACCCTCTCTACACGCTCGCCGTTGATGTAGAGGGGGGCAGGGTCGGTGCTGCTCCTCCTGAAGTCGACGATGATCTCTCTGGTCTTGCTGGTGTTGAGAGCGAGGTTGTTCTCCGAAGACCAGGCCGTCAGCTTCAGGACCTCCTCTCTGTAGGCAGCCTCGTCACCCCTGGAGATGAGCCCGACCACTGTGGTATCGTCGGCAAACTTGACGGTAAGGTTGTCACTGTGGGCCGGACTGCAGTCATGGGTGTAAAGGCAGTAGAGGAGGGGGCTCAGCACACAGCCCTGTGGGGAGCCGATGCTCAGCGTGCGGGAGGATGAGAGGTGCGGGCCAAGTCTCACATTCTGGGGTCGGTCCGTTAGGAAGTCCCTTATCCAGGCGTTTGTGAGAGGGGGGAGGCCAAGAGTGTCCAGTTTATTGCAGAGTCTGTCCGGGATTATTGTATTGAAGGCAGAGCTATAGTCCACAGAGAGCATCCGGACGTAGCTCTGCTGCTGCTCCAGGTGGTATTTACAATCCAGGGGGTTAGATGAGGAGGGTTTGGTTGATATCAGCACTTCAGTCATCAACAATTGCATCATCAGAGAAATGGGCATTGAAACAGTGTAGGTCTGACTTGGTAGGATATGTACAGCGAGCAGAGAACATAGTGAGTTCAGAAAGCATAAGAACATTAGAAATACATTTGATTATTTACATTTGGTTATTTACAATCCGGGGAGGTGGGATGTGGTGGGGAGAGGGTGTTAGTTTAGGGTTGAAGTTGCCTTGAGGTGTTGTTTTAGTGCGGTTTTGAAGGAGGATAGAGATGCACTTTCTTTTACACCTGTTGGGAATGCATTCCACATTGATGTGGCATAGAAGGAGAATGAGTTTAGAACTTTGTTAGATCGGAATCTGGGTTTAACATGGTTAGTGGAGCTCCCCCTGGTGTTGTGGTTATGGCGGTCATTAACGCCTTAGAAGTAGTTTGACATGAACTTCGGTATCAGGGAGGTGTAGCGGATTTTATAGACTAGGCTCAGTGCAAGTTGTTGTACTCTGTCCTCCACCCTGAGCCAGCCCACTTTGGAGAAGTGGTTTGGAGTGAGGTGTGATCTGGGGTGGAGGTCTAGAAGTAATCTGACTAGCTTGTTCTGGGATGTTTGGAGTCTAGATTTGAGGGTTTTGGAGGGGCCAGGGTACCAGGAGGTGCATGCGTAATCGAAAAAGGGTTGAACAAGAGTTCCCGCAAGAATCTTCAAGGTGCTTTTGTTGACCAGAGAGGAGATTCTATAGAGAAATCTTGTTCGTTGGTTGACCTTTTTGATTACCTTGGTTGCCATTTTATCACAGGAAAGATACAATTTTATCAAAGGAAAGATAAAATGGCAACCAAGGTAATCAAAAAGGTCAACCAACGAACAAGATTTACGGGACGGCGTGGCGCAGTGGAAGAATGGCCGTGCGCGGCCCGAGGGTCCCTGGTTCAATCCCCACCTAGTTCCAACCTCGTCATGTCCGTTGTGTCCTGAGCAAGACACTTCACCCTTGCTCCTGATGGGTGCTGGTTAGCGCCTTGCATGACAGCTCCCTCCGTCAGTGTGTGAATGTGTGTGTGAATGGGTAAATATGGAAGTAGTGTCAAAGCGCTTTGAGTACCTTGAAGGTAGAAAAGCGCTATACAAGTACAACCCATTTATCATTTATTCTTGTTATGGGACATTCATCCTCCGCTGTTGCCATTTCTACAAAGGCGGATGCGCGCAATTTTTCAGAATTTATGCAGATCCCCAATCATGGCACCCACCTGTTCCCAATTAGCCTATTCACCTGTGGGATGTTCCAAATAAGTGTTTGATGAGCATTCCCCAACATTCTCAGTCTTTTTAGGCCACTTGTGCCAGCTTTTTTGAAACATGTTGCAGGAATCCAATTCCAAATGAGCTAATATTTGCAAAAAATAACGAAGTTTTCCAATTCGAACATTAAGTATCTTGTCTTTGCAGTCTATTCAATTGAATATGGGTTGAAAAGGATTTGCAAATCATTGTATTCTGTTTTTATTTACAATTTACACAACCTGCCAACTTCACTGGTTTTGGGTTTTGTACATACAAACAATTGCTGATGTACTGCGCTATACAGCAACACAAATTAGATCTCAAAGAGGACATGACACCGTACAGTCCAAAAATTTGGGGCATTTCTTAGAGATGTTACAAATTGTGGCAAAGCATAGTCCAACAGTGGTCCAAAAATTGAAAGGGCAGAGCATTGTGAAACACACAAGTCATGCCACCCAGAATGAAATTCTGAAATGCTTGGCAGAGTGTGGTACTGTTTTCTGAAAGAAATTAAGGAGCACGGTGTGTTTTGTGTGATTGCTGATGAAACGAAAGATTTGCAAAAAAAAAATTCTTTGCCATTACTAAAGCAATACTGTACATGCAAGCTTCCTCTGTTTCCAACACGCTCATGATCTAGATGCCAGGAGTCTCAGTCAGTTCATTATCAAATATTTGGAGAGTTATGGCCTTGATTATAAAGAAAACCTTGTAGGGCAAGATTATGATGGGGCCTCGGTTATGAGTGGCAAACACTCAGGTGTGGCTGCACGTACCAAAGGAGAGGCAAAGCATGCATTTTACGTCCATTGCAATAATCACTGTTTAAATCTTGTTATTGTTGACGAAGTGAAATCTTTGCCAGAGGCTGACTGCTTTTTTTCATTGCTTGAAAAGCTGCACGTGTATTTGTCTGGGTCTTATGTGCATCAAAAGTGGCTGGATGTTCAGAAGGACATGAATGGTGGTGATCAACCAAGGGAATTGCCAAGGCTCAGTGACACAAGGTGAGCATGTAGGGCAGTGGTTTGCAGAAATCTGATGAACAGGTTAGTTTGAATAAATCCATGGTAGATTTCTTGCAAAAATAGATTTAACTTTTATTAGCCTTCTCTCTATTAACCGGAAGCTACTTGGAGATACTAAACTGCTTTCAAATATGCTACAATCTAGCTACGGCAGCAATTATGGTGGAGTCGTTATGTGATACAATTAAGGAATACAGGACCGATGCTGGGATCACACTCCTCAGCCTTCCCGGTAAGGTATATTCAGGTGTACTGGAGAGGAGGCTACGCCGGATAGTCAAACCTCGGATTCAGGACGAACAGTGTGGTTTTTGTCCTGGTCGTGGAACTGTGGACCAGCTCTATACTCTCGGCAGGGTCCTTGAGGGTGCATGGGAGTTTGCCCAACCAGTCTACATGTGCTTTGTGGACTTGGAGAAGGCATTCGACCGTGTCCCTCGGTAAGTCCTGTGGAGAGTGCTCAGAGAGTATGAGGTATCGGACTGTCTGATTGTGGCGGTCCGCTCCCTGTACGATCAGTGTCAGAGCTTGGTCCGCATTGCCGGCAGTAAGTCGGACACGTTTCCAGTGAGGGTTGGACTCCGCCAAGGCTGCCCTTTGTCACCGATTCTGTTCATAACTTTTATGGACAGAATTTCTAGGCGCAGTCAAGGCGTTGAGGGGATCTGGATTGGTGGCTGCAGGATTAGGTCTCTGCTTTTTGCAGATGATATGGTCCTGATGGCTTCATCTTGCCAGGATCTTCAGCTCTCACTGGATCGGTTCGCAGCCGAGTGTGAAGCGACTGGGATGAGAATCAGCACCTGCAAGTCCGAGTCCATGGTTCTCGCCCGTAAAAGGGTGGAATGCCATCTCCGGGGAGACCCTGCCCCAAGTGGAGGAGTTCAAGTACCTAGGAGTCTTGTTCACGAGTGAGGGAAGAGTGGATCGTGAGATTGACAGGCGGATCTGTGCGGCGTCTTCAGTAATGCGGACGCTGTATCGATCCGTTGTGGTGAAGAAGGAGCTGAGCCGGAAGGCAAAGCTCTCAATTTACCGGTCGATCTACGTTCCCATCCTCACCTATGGTCATGAGCTTTGGATTATGACCGAAAGGACAAGATCATGGGTACAAGCGGCTGAAATGAGTTTCCTCCGCCGGGTGGCGGGGCTCTCCCTTAGAGATAAGGTGAGAAGCTCTGTCATCCGGGGGGAGGTCAAAGTAAAGCCGCTGCTCCTCCACATCGAGAGGAGCCAGATGAGGTGGTTCTGGCATCTGGTCAGGATGCCACCCGAACGCCTCCCTAGGGAGGTGTTTAGGGCACGTCCAACCGGTAGGAGGCCACGGGGAAGACCCAGGACACGTTGGGAAGACTATGTCTCCCGGCTGGCCTGGGAACGCCTCGGGATCCCTCGGGAAGAGCTGGACGAAGTGGCTGGGGAGAGGAAAGTCTGGGCTTCCCTGCTTAGGCTGCTGCCCCCGTGATCCGACCTCGGATAAGCAGAAGAAGATGGATGGATGGATGGAGGACCAATGCTTTTTGTGATAAACTGTGGACTGATATTGCAGACACATCTGAAACGTGTAATAGAGAATGGTAAGAGAAAGAGGGCACAAAAAGTACATAGAAGACTGGGTGGATTTGTCTTA